>NC_059367.1:31535203-31620203 GCF_019703515.2 Myxocyprinus asiaticus
AAACTTATTGCAAGGGAACGCAAACTATTGTGAGAGAACGCAAAACTTATTGCAAGGGAACACAAACTATTGTGAGAGAACGCAAAACTTATTGTGAGGGAATGCAAACTATTGTAAGAGAACGCAAATCTTATTGCGAGGGAACACAAACTATTGTGAGAGAACGCAAAACTTATTGCGAGGGAACACAAACTATTGTGAGAGAACACAAAACTTATTGCGAGGGAACACAAACTATTGTGAGAGAAATTTAAACTTATTGCGAGGGAACGCAAACTATAATGAGAGAACCCAAAACTTATTGCGAGGGAACGCAAAACGTATTGTGAGGGAACGCAAATTATAGTGAGAGAATCCAAAACTTATTGCGAGGAAATACAAACTATTGTCAGAGAACACAAAACTTTTTGTGAGGGAACGCAAACTATTGTGAGAGAATGCTAAACTTTTTGTGAGGGACTGCAAACTATTGTGAGAGAATTTCAAAACTTCTTGTGAGGGAATGCAAGCTATTGTGAGAGAAAGCTAAACTTATTGCGAGGGAACGCAAACTATAGTGAGAGAATGCAAAACTTATTGCGAGGAAATGCAATCTATTGTGAGAGAAATTTAAACTTATTGCAAGGGAACCCAAACTATTGTGAGAGAACGCAAAACTTATTGTGAGGGAACTCAAACTATTGTGAGAGAATGCAAATCTTATTGCGAGGGAACACAAACTATTGTGAGAGAATGCAAAACTGTATTGCGAGGGAACGCTAACTATTGTGAGAGAATACAAAACTTTTTGTGAGGGAATGCAAAGTTTTGTGAGAGAAAGTTAAACTTATTGCGAGGTAACGCAAACTATTGTGAGAGAATTTCAAAACTTATTGCGAGGTAACGCAAACTATTGTGAGAGAATTTCAAAACTTATTGTGAGGGAATGCAAACTATTGTGAGAGAAAGCTAAACTTATTGCGAGGGAACGCAAACTATAGTGAGAGAAATCTAAAGTTATTGCGAGGGAATGCAAATTATAGTGAGAGAATCCAAAACTTACTGCGAGGAAATACAAACTATTGTGAGAGAATGCAAAACTTTTTGCGAGGGAACGCAAACAATTGTGAGAGAAATCTAAAGTTATTGCGAGGGAATGCAAATTATAGTGAGAGAATCCAAAACTTACTGCGAGGAAATACAAACTATTGTGAGAGAATGCAAAACTTTTTGCGAGGGAACGCAAACAATTGTGAGAGAATTCAAAACTTTTTGTGAGGGAATGCAAACTATTGTGAGAGAAAGCTAAACTTATTGCGAGGGAACGCAAACTATAGTGAGAGAATGCAAAACTTATTGCAAGGGAACGCAAACTATTGTGAGAAAATGCAAAACTTATTGCAAGGGAACGCAAACTATTGTGAGAGAGCGCAAAATTTATTGTGAGGGAATGCAAACTATTGTAAGAGAATGCAAATCTTATTGCGAGGGAACACAAACTATTGTGAGAGAACGTAAAACTTATTGCGAGGGAACACAAACTATTGTGAGAGAACACAAAACTTATTGTGAGGGAACACAAACTATTGTGAGAGAAATTTAAATTTATTGCGAGGGAACGCAAACTATAATGAGAGAATCCAAAACTTAGTGCAAGGGAACGCAAAACGTATTGCGAGGGAACGCAAATTATAGTGAGAGAATCCAAAACTTATTGCGAGGAAATACAAAATATTGTGAGAGAATGCAAAACTTTTTGTGAGGGAACGCAAACTATTGTGAGAGAATGCAAAACTTTTTGTGAGGGAATGCAAACTATTGTGAGAGAAATCTAAAGTTATTGCGAGGTAACGCAAACTATTGTGAGAGAATTTCAAATCTTATTGCGAGGTAACGCAAACTATTGTGAGAGAATTTCAAAACTTATTGTGAGGGAATGCAAACTATTGTGAAAGAAAGCTAAACTTATTGCGAGGGAATGCAAACTATAGTGAGAGAATGCAAAACTTATTGCAAGGGAACGCAAACTATTGTGAGAGAACGCAAAACTTATTGCAAGGGAACACAAACTATTGTGAGAGAGCGCAAAACTTATTGTGAGGGAATGCAAACTATTGTAAGAGAATGCAAATCTTATTGCGAAGGAACACAAACTATTGTGAGAGAACGTAAAACTTATTGCGAGGGAACACAAACTATTGTGAGAGAACACAAAACTTATTGCGAGGGAACACAAATTATTGTGAGAGAAATTTAAATTTATTGCGAGGGAACGCAAACTATAATGAGAGAACCCAAATCTTATTGCGAGGGAACGCAAAACGTATTGTGAGGGAACGCAAATTATAGTGAGAGAATCCAAAACTTATTGCGAGGAAATACAAACTATTGTGAGAGAACACAAAACTTTTTGTGAGGGAACGCAAACTATTGTGAGAGAATGCTAAACTTTTTGTGAGGGACTGCAAACTATTGTGAGAGAATTTCAAAACTTCTTGTGAGGGAATGCAAGCTATTGTGAGAGAAAGCTAAACTTATTGCGAGGGAACGCAAACTATAGTGAGAGAATGCAAAACTTATTGCGAGGAAATGCAATCTATTGTGAGAGAAATTTAAACTTATTGCAAGGGAACCCAAACTATTGTGAGAGAGCGCAAATCTTATTGTGAGGGAACTCAAACTATTGTAAGAGAATGCAAATCTTATTGCGAGGGAACACAAACTATTGTGAGAGAATGCAAAACTTATTGCGAGGGAACACAAACTATTGTGAGAGAACACAAAATGTATTGCGAGGGAACGCAAATTATAGTGAGAGAATCCAAAACTTATTGCGAGGAAATACAAATTATTGTGAGAGAATGCAAAACTTTTTGCGAGGGAATGCAAATTATTGTGAGAGAATGCAAAATTTATTGCGAGGGAACGAAAACTATAGTGAGAGAATGCAAAACTTATTGCGAGGAAATGCAAACTATTGTGAGAGAACGCAAAACTTATTGCAAGGGAACGCAAACTATTGTGAGAGAGCGCAAAACTTATTGCGAGGGAATGCAAACTATTGTGAGAGAACGCAAAACTTATTGCGAGGGAATGCAAAACTACTGCGAGTTAACGCAATCTATTGTGAGAGAACGCAAAACTTATTGCGAGGGAATGCAAACTATTGTGAGAGAATGCAAAACTTAGTGCGAGGATACAAAAGCTATTGCGAGGGAGAGCAAAACTTATTGCGATGGCACTCAAAACTATTGCGAGTTAACGCAATCTATTGTGAGAGAACGCAAAACTTATTGTGAGGGAACAAAAATGTATTGTGAGGTAACGCAAACTGTTGTAAGAAAACGCAAAACTTATTGCGAAGGAACGTAAGCTATTGCGAGGGCATGCAAAACGTATTGCAAGTGTATGCAAAAATATTGCGAGGGAACTCAAAACTATTTCAGAAAAAAAATTCCCTTCCTGTCCCCTAAGGGGCTCCGTAACATAGCTCCTGCCAGACAGCGTGCTCTTTGCACTATTTGCTTTTTGTTACTATTTACACTTAGCGTAAATGTAACATTTTAATGTAAATGCAATACTTATTGTAAGTAGCATCTACCTTTTCTTTTTCTAGCTTAATATCCTGTTTATTTTTTAAATAAGTCAGAAATTGGAATTAAAATGAGTTGCTAATGTCTTTTCATGTTGGCTTTAATGTAGACCTCATGCTGTTCAGAAAGATATGTTTGTTTGCTGACTGCTCGTAACGGCGTAGCCTGATTGTCACTGGTTTGGCTGATTTGACTTGTCGTGCCTCTTTTATTGCTGACTTCCTCACACTCTTTCAATGCCTCTTTCCCATGAGTCCTACTCTGTGCATAATCTATTCATCTCTAAGTGCGAGATTTATGCATGTTTTACATGCTTTTTATATCTGCTGATCCCTTCTCGCAATTGTCAGTCTGACGAAACTCCCCTCTGCTCTGACTGGAGGGTTTGTTCACCGTGTTTTGTGTGACTCTCATATGGCTTATGCTTCCAAAACATGTCCTGTCAAAACAAAAGCTTTGGGCATCTGATTTATTTTTGATTTATTTTTGACCTCTCCACTCTTTTATATTAATACATACCTTTCTGTTGTTGACATTTTTATAATTCTGTGTTCTGAGAAGTGGAAATCAAGCGTGAAATCAATCATTTGATTTCACAACTTGTATGCCCTTCTCCCTGGAAGATATGACAAGTGTTGTTTATTAATATCAGTCACCATGAATTCCTAAGAAACACCATGTTTATACTCTACATTCCTGGAAAGATTATACTGGTTCCCTATCTGTAACTCACTTGACGTTGTGTCGATGTAGTGACACTAGGGGTCACTCTTGGGAGCCCCAAACACCTCTGATTTTGAAAAAACGCCAATGGGAATTGGCGAGTGGAATTTGTATGCCACTACCCCGGACATACGGTTATAAAAGGAGCTGGCATGCATCCACTCATTCAGATTTTCTCTTTGGAGCCGAGCGGTTGTGTTCAGCGAGCTGAATTACTCTGCCGATCCATTCACCTCGAAAAGCTGTCAGATTTATGGTGCATTACAGCGGCTTCTCCTCCTCTTGCACTGGTGAAGTGCAGAGAACGCCCCTGGGTGCTTCAGCAGCTAAAAGAGTATAGTCTTCCTACTAAAAGAGTATATTTTCCCTTCTAAAAGAGTGGCATTAACAGAGAGCGTCTTTTTAAAGATGCCTCTCTGTTTGTGTGTATTTCCTGGTTGCGGTCGTTACCTCTCCGCTTCCGATAGCCACGATCACGGTCTTACGTGCTTGGGCGCTGCCTACGCGGAGACAGCATTCATGGACGGGTCATGTTCTCACTGCGAGAGCGTGACCATGGCAATGTTGCTGTCACAGTTTTTCCCTCATTAGAAGGAAAGACCACCCCAGCAGCTCCCCGCCTCGGTCCTTCTACCTACAGGTTTGAGGCCGCGTTGGTTAGCACTGGGGGCGATTTGGGGACCCCAATGGGAGCCACTTCACCGGGTAACTCCCCACGGACATCCCATTCCCCAGTAAGCTCGTTTGCCCTGCTGGGATGAGACCACCGGCTTGTCTCAGGGCGAGTTCACGATGAGCTCTCGATTGCAGCATCGGAGAGCGGGCTGTCCAGTCTGACGCTGAGGACTCAACTGGGCTCCCACCTTCGGGTGCGGTTGCCCAGTCACAGCCTGACACGCAGCTGGCAGCCATGCTTGCCCGGGCGGCTGCGTGTGTCGGGCTGGAGTAGAACCCTCCACCCCCCCTGAACCCTCGCAGCCTGACGATTGGTTCCTGGGCCCGGAGCACCGCTCACGGCCGCGCCACGCCCCGGTCCCGTTCTTCCCGAAGGTGCATGAGGAGCTCACGAGGTCGTGGCGGGCACCTTTTCACTGCCTGGACCCAGTCTCTGAGCTCCTCTGCTCTCACTACCCTCGATGGTGGGGCTGCCAGGGGGTACTTGGCGATATCCCAGATGGATAAGGCGGTTGCGGTGCACCTGTGCCTGCAAAACGCCGCCACCTGGTGGGGCTGCCTGAGACCCCTGTCCAGCACCTGTAGGGTTACATAGCCTCTGGCGACTAAGGCCTGCGGTGCCACTGGACAGGCCATCTCCACCCTGCACGCCATGGCTCTCCTGCAAGTGCACCAAGCCAAGGTGCTAAGAGAACTGCATGAGGGTAGTTCTGACCCGGGATTGATGCAGGAGCTGCACTCGGTGACCGACCTTGCTCTCCAGGTGACGAAGGTCACGGCGCGGACTCTCGGGCAGGCGATGTCCACCCTGGTGGTCCAGGAGCGCCACCTATGGTTCAACTTGGTCGAAATGTGGGAAGATGACAAGGTTCCTTGACACCCCCGTCTCCCAGGTCAGCCTGTTCGGCGACACCATCGAGGACTTCACCCAGCAGTTCTTGGTAGTGAAACAGCAGACGGAGGCTATTCAGCACATCCTGCATCGGCACGGTTAAAGACCTCGCACCTCATCTGCTCGTCACCAAGTGCGTCCTCCTGCCGCAACAACATCGGCTCCGCCGCAGCCTGCCCCCGTGGCCTGGCCCCGGCAAGGAGCCACCCGCAGGAAGCAGATGCCACCCGTCTCACGGCCGGCCGCCGTGAACCCGAGGAAGGCTTCGAAGCGCCCCTGAGACAGGTGACCCAGGCACGTGGAGACCAGCTGCAGGCCTTGAGATGGTAAGCAGACCACTCCATCCCCCGGTGGAGGGCCGGGAGGAGAATCCTTTGCCTTTTCTTTGATTCGCCACATGCCCGAAGGGCTGCGGCACCTACACATTCAGAAAAAGAGTGGTTTCCTCAATCCCTGGGTCACATATCCAGTGCTCACGGCCGTCATTATCATGGCCACCATTCCTTTATGGCAGGTATGGCGCTCCAGGGGCGGCCCCCCTAGCTGTGGCACAAACACGCCCACGCCAGGCCGGTTCTGATGGACTGTGGGAACGACATTCCTCCTCCCCCCTCCCTGACCGGCCCTATGGTGGGTATCCGAAGCCAGGTAAGTGCTTCGATGTTCCCAGACTCAGCACGGCCACGAAGTCGGGGCTCCAGCCCCCTTGACGTGATGCCTCAGGCTCCAGCCCGTTGCGAGGCCCCACCCGCCGGTACGTCCGACACGATTGTCCCCTTGGTCCCCCTCACTCGGAGCTTGGGGGCGTGGCTCGCACTCCCCAACCCGTCGCAGTGGTTGATCAGGACCGTCCGACTCAGCTATGCGATTCAGTTCACCAGGCGCCCACCCAGGTTCAACGGCATCTGCTTCGGTGAAGGGCGAGAATGCCACTACTCTGCATGCGAAGATCGCTACCCATCTGCGGAAGGTGGTCATTACGCCGGTCTGTCACCGCTTCTTCAGCCCTTGGACCAACCTAGCATTTCTACGGGCAGGGGTTCCCCTAGTTGTTGGCTCAAGTTGTTGGCAGTACTGCTTGCCCTGCGGAGGCTCCGGCCGTTGATCCAGGGCAAGCATATGTTGGTCCGGACAGACAACACGATGACGGTAGCGTACATCAACCACCAAGGCGACCTAAGCTCCTGTTGCATGTCACAACTCGCCCGCCTTCTCCTCCTCTGGAGTCAGCAGTGCCTCAAGTCGCTGTGAGCCACTCACATCCCGGGCGACCTCAACACCGCAGCGGACATGCTGTCATGACAGGTTACGCTCAGGGGAGAGTGGAGGCTCCACCCACAGGTGGTCCAGCTGATTTGGAGTCGATTCGGTCAAGCACAGGTAGACCTGTTTGCTTCCTGGGAATCCTTCCACTGCCCACTATGGGACGCCCTGACCGAGGCACCCCTCGGTATAGACGCGCTGGCACACAGCTGGCCCCCGGGACTACGCAAATATGCGTTTCCCCCAGTGAGCCTACTTGTACAGACCCTGTGCAAGGTCAGGGAGGACGAGGAGCAGGTCGTCCTTGTAGCACCCTACTGGCCCACCCAGCTGTGGTTCTCGGACCTCACCCTCCTCACAACAGCACCCCCAGTGAATTCCCCTGAGGAAGGACCTTCTTTCTCAGGGACGGGGCACCATCTGGCACCCGCGACCAGACCTCTGGAATCTCCATATCTGGCCCTTGGACGGGTGGTAGACATGATCACTCAGTCTAGGGCTCCCTCTACGAGGCGTTCGTATGCCTTGAAGTGGCGTCTGTTTGCTAAATGGTGTTCTTCCTGATGCGAAGACCCCCAGAGATGGTCGGATCGGTGCTTTTCTTCCTGCAGGAGAGGCTGGAGGGACGGCTGTTCCCCTCCACCTTGAAGGTGTATGTAGCTGCCATTTCGGCACATCACGATGCAGTAGATGGTAAATATTTGGGGAAGCACGACTTGATTATCTGTTTCCTGAGAGGCGCTAGGAGGTTGAATCCCCCCAGACCGCGCCTCTTCCCCTCGTAGGACCTCTCAGTAGTCCTTCGGGGTCTACGGGGAGCTCCCTTCGAGCCCCTGGACTCAGTTGAGCTTAAGGCACTCTCTTTGAAGACTGCCCTCCTGACTGCCTTCACTTCCATCAAGAGGGTAGGGAACCTGCAGGCGTTCTCTGTCAGCGAAACGTGCCTGGAGTTCGGTCTGGGCTACTCTCACGTGATCCTGAGACCCCGACCGGGCTATGTGCCCAAGGTTCCCACGACCCCGTTTAGGGATCAGGTGGTGAACCTGCAAGCGCTGCCCCAGGAGGAGGCAGACCCAGCCTTGCCGTTGCTGTGTCTGGTGTGTGCTTTATGCATCTATTTGGATCACACGCAGAGCTTTAGAAGCTCAGAGCAGCTCTTTGTTTGCTTCGGAGGTCAGCGGAAAGGGAGCGCTGTCTCCAAACAGAGGATGCCCACTGGGTCATTGACGCCATCATGATGGCATATCACGCTCAGGACATGCTGTCCCCCGTAGGGCTACAAGCCCACCCTACTAGGAGTGTGGCGGCCTCCTGGGCCCTGACCAATGGCGCCTCTTTTGCAGACATCTGCAGAGCAGCGGGCTGGGCAACACCCAACACCTTTGCGAGGTTCTACAATCTCCGGGTTGAGCCGGTCTCGTCCCGTGTATTGTCAGGTACGAGCAGGTAAGTTCCGGGACAACTGGCTGGGTGTACAGCTTGCGCATAGCGCCTTTCCCCTCCCCTGAGGTGAAGATGTGCTCTTTGACTCCCAGTCGTGTTCACAAAGTTGTGATCCCTGGATGACTTTCCTCCTTAGCCCTGTGGCAGACGAGTTTGTGGAGAAACTCGCTGCCGGCCAGTACATGTGCTAACTAAGTGCTGTACTGGGGTAGGTGCTCCACATGCGCTGGTTCCCCATAGGTGACCACATGTGATACATCTTCCACTAAATCGTTCCTCTGCCCCCGGTCACCGTGTTTGTAGAGCTCCTCCCCCCTCGGGTAGGACCTACCATGGTAGACACATATGACCCCCAGTCAGTAAACAAATTCCACTCTTTTTAGGGAGAAATTGCCAATTGCCTGGGCCTCTATATTTCAAATGGTTAGGTAAGGGTAAAATAATAATAATTAAAAAATTATAATAATTATTTCTGTAATAAAATAATTAATTATTAAAAGTGATTATTCCTGATTAATTGCATTTAATTATTCAGTTGTTTAAAGGGATAGTTCACCCAAAAAATTTAAATTCTCTCATCATTTACTCACCCTCATGTCATCTCAGATGTGTATGACTTTCTTTTTTCCGCTGAACACAAATAAAGACTTTTAGAAAGATATCTCAGTTCTGTAGGTCCATACAATGCAAGTGAATGGTGGCCAGAACTCCAAAAACTCCAAAAAGCAGATTAAGTCAGCATATACATAATCCATAAGAATCTAGTGGTTTGATCAATGTCTTCTGAAGCGGTCCAGTTGGTTTTGGGTGAGAACAGACCAAAATGTATGTCCTTTTTCACTGTATATCTTGACAGCAATCTCCTTGGCGATCATGATTTCAAGCTCAATTACACTTCCTTCAGTGCCATCTAGCGCTTTGTGCATGCATCATGCATGGAAGTGTAATCAAGCTTGAAATCATGACTTTATCTCCTTTTTCGACCTTTTGGAGTTCTGCTCACCATTCTTTTGCATTTTATAGACCTACATAGCTGAGATAGTCTTCTAAAAATCTTTGTGTTCAGCAGAAGAAAGAAAGTCATGCACATCTGGGATGGCATGAGGGTGAGTAAATAATAAGAGAATTTTCATTTTTGGGTGAACCTTTAAGGAAGGAAAATATAATAATGTGTAATTGTTGGGTTCGTCAATATATGTGGATGACACACATAATTTATATAATATATATTTATTGTGTTACAGTCCTGGCCATAAACATTTCTGACTGATTTAGGTGTTGGCCTGCAGTATAACTCAATAAACATGGATCACCATGTGTAACTGATTTTTAGATGTAGAAAGTGACAAAGAAAGTGTGATGGAGGCTTTTTTTCTGTCAGAGCAAAGGTTCACTGTCATGTGCTCATGGCTTTGTTACTTATGTTAAGCTGTGCATATAAAGGACTCTCTGCATTAGTCATTTTCTCTATTGAATCAGAATTTCTCTCTCTTATCTGTTCTTTTTTTTTTTAAAAAGAAATACTTGAAAGAAAATAGGTGACCATTATCATCCATTCGTATAAATTCAGAAGTCTTTTTCGTTCATTTGAGTTGTGTTAAAAAACTAAAAGCTGTGAGTGGTTTGTAAAAGGAGAGAGACAGAGTCAGGGTTTGAATAAAAAGAAACATTTCCCCTAGATAATGCATGAATGCAGCGTGCAACAGCATGTGGAATAGAAAGCGTTAACACTGAAAGTGTAAAACCTCTCTAGGTTGAACAGAGAAGCTTGGTTAGTTTCTGCTGACAAACGTAAGTGGTTTTTTTTTCCAGCCTCTTCACTAACATGCCCAAACTGGTTTCCATGTCTTCACTGGAATTTTCCTTCTCCCTATGCCTGTTCCCTCTTACCATTACAATCACAGCACTGCTGTCCTCTTCAAAACCTGCCTTTTATACAAGTTCACATTTAATCCCACACTTCTCCATAAACACATTATAGCTTTGGGTCAGTCTCCTTGATGAAAAGCATTCACAGAAGCCAAACTGATTGCTCTTCCTCATGTAGTCATGTAGGTTTAAGCCCATGACCTTTTATAGCTTGCAGGCCTTGCATGTGCCAAATAGTAAGTGTTTCATAATTTTGGCCTCATGAGATCACCAAAGTGGCCGTTACATTTTAAGTGGAAAGTACGTGATTTGATCCTATAATTCTTGATTCTGCCTCAGATGAAACCAACACGACAAAACTGTGGCACTTCATGCCTTCATATGTCGGTCTAAGTCTGCATTGGGAAAACATAACAAGACCCCAAATAACAGTGTAACAGGTGTATATGTGTGTTTGCTTTTGTTCACAGGTGCAATAGCTGCAGCAGTATTCATAGGCTTTCTATTAGCCCTATATGCTGTTCTTTGGAAATGCATGGTTACACAGCCTAAAAGGTATCAACTGTTTTTCTTTTTACAGGGCTATTTTTTGAGTGATTTAAAATGTATATATTTTATATCTCTCTGTCTGTCTTATAAATGTACTTAATATAAATATACTTTTAAAATATTGTATATAGTTTAATATTTATGCTTCGTCCTATTCTCTGTCTGTGTTAGGAGGAAAAAAAGAACAAGTTTGAAAGTTCGTGAACAGAGGTCTTTTATGTGCTGACCTCAGGGAAGGAAGTCTCCCTGTCCAGCAGAGAGCCTCAGAAACTGATTTATGTCAGAAATTCACCTGCAGTGTATTAGCACACTTACACACTGTGTTTGGTCTTATAACTTACACTGGTTTAAGTAATGGACCATTTCATGGATAATGGACCAGGATGCCTCTGCTTTAGAGTTCTACATAATCATCAGAAAAGCAATGTCTGCTGTGTTTCATAAGTCATCCGTCAGGTTCTTTGTCTGTCTGCTTAGCTGATCAGCACATATTGTCCATGTTTGGCAATGGTCATGGATGAAAAGTGGGAATAAACGGAATCTTTGCATATATTCTGTGTATATAAAGGAAACTACAAACCAAAAGATGTGCTCTTGTGGAATGTATGGTTAGATTACTTGCTTGTGTTGTATTAAGGATGCATAAAAATTGCAACAAGCTTAATGTCCACTAGATGGCAGAGGGATCTATATTTTTACCTTGGTGAAACATGATCGCCCAAGATATCCCGTAAAGTCTTTATAGGCTTATATCTTTATAGTGTTTAAAATATGGGGACATTTATTTTATCGTTGTTAGCTATGCTAATGAATGCATGACCTTTATCATAAATTCTAAGAGCCTTGGCCCTTGTTGTCCTCCAAACATCCCCTTTGACCATAGTGAACTATGCACCAGTTGAGTGAGTGAGTTCATGTGTGCAATTTCCTATACACAGCAGTATTGACCACAGAGCAGCAGAATTCTGGGTTAAAGTTTCAATGTCTTTGTCTACGTGTGTACGTGTGAATGAATGTGAGAAAGGGTGTCGCAGATTGCTGGTTTCTATTGCAGGTGGGTTTTTTTTTTGGCCTTCTCTACTGTTGTGTATTATATTTTTATTCTTTTTATGTGTCTTGTGTGTGTGTGTACTTTTCTGTGCAACATGTCACTTATTTCAGTGGTTTCCATTGTTCTTATTCGATTGTCCTTTTATTTTGGATTTTAATGTTAAAGGAATAGTTCACCCATTCTGTCAACATTTACTCACCCTCATGCTGTTCCAAGACTGTATGACTTTCTTTCTTGTGTAGAACACAAAAGGAGATGCTGGGCAGAATGTTAGCCTCAGTCCCCCACTGTCATTGTTTGGAAAGATGCAATGAATGTCAGTGGCGACTGATGCTAACATTCTGCTTAAAATCTATTTTGTGTTCCATGGAAGCAAGAAAGTCAAGTTTGGAACAACATGAGGTTGATTAAATATTTTAGGTGAACTTTCTCTTTATATATTAAATTCCTTTTTGTCGCTGTATAAATCTTCATTTTTCATGGCACAGATGTTTGATATGTTATGAATTGTAGCACGCTAGTATCGATGCCTGTAAATGTGAACTGTGACTTGCTGACACCTTGATGTAAAATGACTTTATCACATTGTACAAGCACAACAGTTGTTTTAATGGTAGTTTTATCAAAGTTTTTGTAGCTTTAAAACTTGCTAGATAATTTTATATTTCTGTGAGGTCATAATAATTGTACTGTTCATTTCATCCTCATAATTGTCTGCATAAGAAATAAAAGAATATTTCACTTAATGTGTCTTTTGCCAATTTGTACAGTGTTTGAATGTATTGCAGTTCTGCTGTTAAATTGTTTACTCTCCAATAAATATACAGCTTTTTTTTTTCACATAGTATTTACATTATTGCCTCAGAAATGGGATTGCCTACACATGATCTGTATTTACATTGGTACCTTTTTACAGACTGATGATGAATTTCTGCCTTAATATACCAGTGTAAATCTTGCAAACTTTTTATTTTCAATGTTTTTATTATTTAATGTATTTTATTTCACTATACTTTCTCTTATAATACCCTAGTATTTATTTTTTAATTTATTTTTTAAGTTAAGTGCTGCAGTGTTGTTTCAAATACAGCTGCTGAGGTAGTCACAGTAAATTTGGCATCTTTTCTCTCTTCTGACTCTCTTCTCGCTCAAGGGCGTAGATGAACTCCTGAATCTATGCATCTGCTTCCACTTTCCAAATCCGGAAGTGTGAAATGGGTCCATAAACTATTTCTAAAAGTAGTAACAAACTACAATACTTCAGGTAAATGGTATTTCTTGTAGTCCTTTTTAGTTTAACCTATAGAGCTGTTCAGCCGTGACATCAATTTGTAGGTAAACCCAGAAGTCAAACTCGGCACGGTTTCCCTCTGGATTTTCCTATGGGTTTTTATAATGGGGTTTTTCAACTTATCTGTAAAATAAGGTCTGTGGTACACATTACTTGACGATACATGGAGGTTTTGATCTACAACATAAATTACACGCAGTCATACATCAAACGTGAATTTTGAAGCCGCCGCGTGTTTGAAAACAAAAGTATATAATTCAATAAGACTTTAAAATTCACGTTTGAGGTATAAAAGTGTGTAATTTATGTTTTAGAACAAAACGTCCACGTGTCGTCAAGTAATTTTACCACAGACCTTATTTTTCTCATAAGTTCAAAAACCCCATTATTAAACCCCACAGAAAAATCCAGAGGGAACCCATGGCGAATTCTCTTCTGGGTTTTTGGACTACAAGTTGAACAGCTCTATTACAATTCAAGTTTAAAGATGGAGCTGTGTAATATATTGAACGTTCACCAGACCTGTACAGAATGTACAAATACACACAGTGCATTTAATATCATTACAGTAATCCTTATAATACAAGAGCAGACATTATGCTCTTTATACTGGAGTGTTACTAGAGTTGTTTTCCTCCTTTCAAAGCATACAGTGTTCCTATTCTGAGCAATTAACATCACACGAAAATGACAATTTTAAATGTAAACAACAACAAAATTAAATAAGACATTTAACGTACACAATTGAGTAAAAAAAGTTATATAGTCCTAAACTAAACTTCTTGTTTCTAAAAGAGTAAAATTTAACTCCTCATTGGTCATTTTCTTGATTAGAACTTAGTCTTAGGTGTGAACTGAGCAAGATATTCACCAGCAAAGATGATGAAAGATCGACAATCTAAAACACTTAAGTGGTATGCTGAGTGTTGTCTGTGAACACAGAGTTCTTCAGAAGGCGATGGACAGTGCTTTATGACTGTATATGTATTATTTTCCCATTTCTCTGTTGGTTGTTTTTCCCCCAGATGCTCAACTGCTTTAGTGCAAATAATGGCAGACGGTCCCTTTATTCAGAGGAAGAATTCTATGTATTCTTCATAGGACTTCTAAGTCAATGAAAATAAGAAGAGCAGTTCATGAGATGTCTTGGGCTAAAAAATGTAAATTTCCATTTCAGGCTGTTCTTGGCTGTTGTTGTTGGGGTTAATGTCACTCTTTGATGAAGATATGGGCTCGATGTTGTGGGAATTTTCATTGTTTTCAAAGATAATGTTGTCATATGTGGCTTTGCTGTGGAGTTCCATAACCTTTGCCTTCTTTTCTTGCATCTGCAGCAGAACTGCCTTGTTCACACCTGGCCCTGAACAACATAAATAATCATTTTTAATTAACAAAGTAGTGTTCTGTTTTGTTTTAGTTCCAATCCTGTTCTAGCACACCTGCTTTTTATTGATTAGTTGAGGTTTTTGGAATGGAATACTAATGTATCCTTTCCTGCATACTGCATAACACATACTGTATACTGCCTACCATTTTTACAAAAAGTATGTGAAGCACTATAAACTATGCATCGATTAATGTTTCAAAGTTTCAAACAGTAATATGATACATTGTTATCACGTCTCCCCAGATTGCATGTGTGTGCATGTGTGTATGCACGATTGCACGCCTACTAGCATGAATGGAGCATACCGAAGAAACTTAGCAGCACAGGTAGAAATATGAGGCCATGTGCCATGCCTAGCAGAGTAATAACCAGATTGAGCCTGAAGAAAAAGATCTGAATGAGCTGGGCCTTAGCAAACGCCAACACCACAATTCCAGGTAGGTTGGTCATTGCAACACCAGCAAACACCTGGGAAATAGAACATACACAATAATTTAATGGCACAGAAACTACACATATGTATGCCGAACAGATGCATGACCAAGCTCATGACTAAAGTCTGACAGCCTGCACTTTTCTCAGTAGTTTTGTCTTGTTTTCCAGTTAAAATAACTGAGCATCCTTAACCCTACTATTGCCATCAGAATCTGCATACACCTTTTGCATTCGCAGGTCAATTTTGACCCGGTGGAATTCAAGCTTATAAATCATTCATAACCCGATGGTTTTCATCTAAAACTACAGTATACTGTAAGTCATTAATAAGTTCTTAACTGTTCATACATGTAAAAAGGTTCATACATGTACAAATATAAAAGAATTGAATTAATATGCCATTTTTTGTAGAAATTCTTTGACATTTGAAAATATACATTAACTATAGCAAACCCAGTGTGATATATGTGAAGAAATTTTTTTTTTATCAACATTTCTGTGAAATGTTATCTAAATATAACATAATATACAATTAATATTAACATCTAATGTGAGAATTACTAGTAATTTGAATGAATTTCCTATTACTCATAACAGTTCAATACAACTTGGTGGACAAACATCATCAAACAGCTGTACAACTCAAGTATACTACATGAATACTTCTTAAGCTAAATGTATTCTATTTACTTGCATGCTGCAAGCTGGTTCAGCATCAGATTGATGCAGAGTAAAATGTGGACAATTTCCTCATTCAAGCCCTACTTAGACTAATATGTGCATGAACTTTTGTTCTCACCACACCCCCTTTAGACAGTATTACCTCTGATTTAGTTCATCTGTTGTCTGTTTTGCACAGGAATGTGTGTGTGTCTGTGCATGTTTGTAAACAAGATGCAATCCCAGTGAGAGACAAAAAGTGTGTGAGAGAGTATGGGAAAGAGACTAAATGTAAGTGAAGTGTTTATAGGAAAATTCGAATTCATAGATGCACAAAAAAATCTACATAATATCATGTGTAAAGCCACAATTGATGCCTGGGTCAAAATTGACCCGCAAACATAAAATATGTATCAATATAAAAAACTTAGTATGTCTCTTAAACAATTTAATAAAAAAAAATCTGAAAAAATGTTATTACATGTATTTTGATAGTCTTGACAAAATCACAAAGTTTGGTTCCGGTACTAAAAACTATGTGGTATTTAGAAATTATTATCTGCCTCTCCCGGGTCAAAAATGACGAGGAGGGTTAATACAGGTTTACCTGACAAGCAAAATTGTATAATATAATAATACTTTATTTCTTGTTTGAAGCATAAACTTCTCTAAATATATTATGTTTAGATAATTTTACTGGAAAAGAAAACAAAGATACACTGTCAAATGTTTTAGTGTGAATTTACAGTAAATTCCTGGCCACTAGTTGCTTGACTTTCACAGTATATTTTACAGTAGTATTTCTACAATTTATTACAATTAAAAGACAACTGTATACTGTGAATTCACAGTGAACAGGACCAATAAATTACTGTAGTGTAGCAGTGCTGTGTTGTAGAATCACAATGATCAGCAATTTTTTTTTATCTACGGTGTTGGTTAATTGTCACCATCATTAAGTTTTGTTGGCTGAGTGTTGATATCTTGCACGCCTGATTGACAACTCATGATAAAAAGTTAATTAGCGATAAAACCAATCATATTATAGCCTAGCTTTGCAAACATCCCTTCCTCATTGTTCATTTAAAATTACACGATTTTTTTACTTTCAAATGCATCATATGGTGTAGTTTATACATCATGGGCTATCATAAAGTCAACAACTAAATTGACTATATTCTTCATACATTACATTACAATAAATTGTGTTCTTAAACACAATTGCACCAACTGGGAGAACTTTAATTAGAAATAAATAAGATAAGGTCCCTTCCAAAGGAGACAATAAACACCGTAATGGTGACTTCAAATGAAACACCATTTTCCCATAATGCAATGCGATGTTCAAATTTCTTTTTTCACAGTAATTTGTTGTGTTGTGACAGAAAATTACCTAGCCTGCATTGATTTTACAGTAAAGTATTGAAAACAGTATTTTATTGTAAGAAATTACTGTTAAATCTTGTAATGTCATTGCAGTTTTTTACAGTGTACTAATTAAGCAAATTATTTCTTGGTCCCACTTTATATCAGGTGTCTTTAACTACTATGTACTAACATTAAAATACATACAATACAATACATTTATTGTGTAACTATATGTTGTTCTGCAAAATTCTTATAAGATTCACATTTAGTGCTGCTGAGGTTGAGGTTCAGGTAGGTTTAGGAGTAGGGTTAGGGGTTAGGGTAATGGTTGGGGTAGTGTTATGTTTAGGGTTAGGTGTAAGGTTAACAGTGTAATTACAGATGTCATTAAATGCAGGTACTTTAAATGTATGTACAATGCAACAACACAGATTTACATACAGTAACGAGTAAATCATATCAAAAGCTTAAGTACATAGTAGTTAAAGACACCTAATATAATGTGTGTCCCATTTCTTGTAGTGTGGCATCTTTGCAGTTATAGTACTCACCGCACTGCCCATGTTAGCTGTGGCCTCCTTTGCTCTTTCTACCTTTGTGGGATGAATACTGAGAGCAAATGAGCGTGTTATATGAGATACAAACTCCACTGATATGCCAACAGCCTGAAAAACAAAGAGACATGAGAACATGACCACCATTTGGCAACATTAGGAACCTTCCATCATTGTCTTTGGTTTAATGAACTGCAAACATGGAGATTTGCTTCTCTGGCCCACTCACCGTCACAAGGTTGATAAGTGACACGGCATTGAAGTCGATCCCCCACAATGTCATTACGCCAACCGTGTCCACAGTGATCATGACTATGGTGAGCAGGTTTAGAAAGCCTGATTTCAAGTCCATGCCAAGCAGGATACAACACACAACGAATGTGGGCATCAGACACAAGCCAATGTTGAACAGACCCTCATTTACGATGGTCAGGTACTGTTCATAATACACGTATGTCACACTGCGAAGTGAAAGATCAAAGAGTCAGTGCATAGAAATTGTGGAAAATAAATACACGATCATGAAACAACAATGGAAATTCTTGGGTCGCTGTGCTTGGAGATGGGACTCAGTGATGGGGCCCTCCATTACATGAGCTCCAATAGATTTAGATACAGGAAACAAAGACTGGTACTAGGAGATAGGTTCTCAATGCTTGGGGAACATGTGCATCACATGCTCGGCCGGTAATCCTGCCCTAATTGTCAAGAGATCTAATATTTATTAAGTTAAGCTGACTCCTGTCCCATATGGTGCGTATAGATATTTTGTAATATGATGCAATTTATAAAGTAGCTCAAGGACTCGTGAAGTAGTTTAGCAATTTATGAAGTAGCTCAAGGACAAATGTTATTATTTAATAGTGATATGCTTTCATTATCTCATTTCATTTTCATTCATATCTTATCAAGAAGAAGAAACAGCAAAGTTGAGGATGGTAAATGCAGGATGATAAGCAAGGCTAAGAAAAGGACACTTACGTATAAGGGAAGACCTCAAAGTCAGGAGAGGTGCCAGGGATTTTCCTCATGGTCAGCGTGATGTTGTGGGCCAGTTCTCTTGCCTTTTCCAAGGCTCCAGTGAATTCCTGAGAGTTAACCAGAGGAGTGTGGTAGGCCATGTACCGAGTAGCTGAAAAATTATGAGATGTCATGATTAAATGTGACTGGATTTGCTACACTTGCAAATCGAAGGTGTCTGCAAATGTTACACATACAAATTACTCACCTATTATTTCTCCAGTGTTTTTGTCCCTAACCACTGCTTTGTCATAAGCTCCCAAGCCACTGGAAATTAAACGGAAACACAAAATTCTAAACCTTTTTGTCAGTGTTCTAGTTTGGTGACTGTGACCATGAACATATTTTATTCTGCACATTACTATACACTCACCGAGCACTTTAGTAGGGTCCTAATAAAGTGACCGGCATGGTCTTCTGCTGTTGTAGCCCATCTGCCTCAAGGTTCGACATGTTGTGCATTCTGAGATGCTATTCTGCTCACTACAATTGTACAGAGTGGTTATCTGAGTTACCGTAGACTTTCTGTCAGCTTGAACCAGTCTGGCCATTCTCCATTGACCACTCTCATCAAAAACATGTTTTTGTCTGCAGAACTGCCACTCACTGGATGTTTTTTTTGTTTTTGGCACCATACTGAGTAAACTCTAGAGACTGTTGTGTGTGAAAATCCCAGGAGATCAGCAGTTACAGAAATACTAAAACCAGCCCGTCTGTCACCAACAATCATGCCACGGTCCAAATCACTGAGATCACAATTTTTACCCATTCTGATGGTTGATGTGAACATTAACTGAAGCTCCTGACCCATATCTGCATGATTTTATGCATTGCACTGCTGCCACACGATTGGCTGTTTAGATAATCGCATTAATATGTAGGTGTACAGGTGGTCCTAATAAAGTGCTCAGTGAGTGTATATTCAAAGCTTTGTTCAATCCTTAATGTAACTTTGTTTACTAATCAGATAAGTTGTGTTTCAGAGCAACCTTTCTTACCCTTTTGGACACTGCAGGTCAGGTCTGTTGCTGAGGAAGTCTGGCAGGAACCTGTTAAACTCCTCAACATTTGGCCGCAGAACTCCATTTTGGGGTGTACGCATACACTTCTTTGTACACATAATGGCACCTGCAGTTCAATAAAGCTTAGATTTAGTTCTATTAAAATGTTGCAATTAATTAAAATACAGAATTTATATAATTTTATTTGAACATTTTGTGGTTTTGACCTAATAAAAACACTTACTCTCATTTGCGGCACAAAATTGTCCTGTGTTTGGGCCAGTGGTATAGAGACGACAACATTTGGATCCAGGGTTCAGCCAGTCAACGAAGTCATCCACCCAGGAGGCTGCTGGGATAGCCATGTAAGATCTAGAGTGATCAGGAACATGGTGGTTTTACAACAAATTCCTTAGATCAGCAAGTTTTGAAATTAAATAGAAAATTTTGCATTACAGGCATGTATAATGTGACACAATATCATTGTTTTATAATATATACTGTGTGTGTATATATATATATATATATATATATATATATATATAGTTTTGTAAAGAAATTCATACATAAGCACATTTTATGTTTGTTTACAAAACTCATTTCAAGCCTTTAAACATAAGCCTTATGAGAAATATAATGTATATTTCTTATTCTGTATTGCCTTTGTTTGAAGATCAAAGTGAGAAATAAAAGGCTTTAATACATAGTTTATTGTAAAGAGGCAAAAAAGACTAGAGATGATGATAGGATGAATAAATAGTGCTCACCGTTCAGGATACTCAGTGGCGTATCTGATCTTCTGGGTAAGAGAGAACTGGTCACACCCCACACTAGAACACACTGCGTTTATGCCCTCCAAGCTGTTGAAGTTGAACCCTTTGGTCGTGATAAAATATGTGGGCACACCAACCTCAAAATACTTATAAAGGTATGCGAAGTAGTCCAACATGTAGGAGTCCTGATAATAATTATACATAGAGGAAGAGAAGGGCAACACTTATATTCAATAATTATTATTGAATAATTAATGTGACATTTTTTTTAAAAATTGGCACTGTGGCATAATTAAAGGAATAGTTGACTCAGAAATGAGAATTATCTTATAATTTACCCTTATGCCATCTCAAACTTCCTTTCTTTTGGGGAACACATCCTTAAAAAAATAATTATTCAGAATTTTATGAAGGATATTATCATGTCTGCAAGCCAATGGGATCCAAAACTTTCAAGCCCAAAAAGGGCACTAAAGGCAACATAAAGGTAATCCAAACGATGATCGGTATTAGGTGAGAAACAGACTTGCTTGATGAGTCGTGCTTGATGCACATGCATCAAGTGTGAGAAAGTGTAATCGAGCTTCTCTCATGATCGCGTCTGGAGACTGCAGATGCCAAGAATTATAGTGAAAAAAACAAACCGATTTGATCACTTCAGAAGACATGGATTAAACCACTGGAGTCTTATGGATTACCTTAATGCTGCCTTTATGTCATTTTTGGAGCTTGAAAGCTTTGAACCCCATTGACTTGCATTGCATGGACAAACATACAGTACATCATAATATCCTTCAAAATTCTTCATTTGTGTTCCTCAGAAGAAGTAATGAGAGTTTGAGACGGCATAAAGGTGAGTAAATGATGAGAGAATGATACATTTTTGGTGAACTGTTCCTTTAAATTGAGGTAATAGATAGTTACTGTACAAACTTGGGTTATTTAATATTATGTTTTATAATTTTTTTTAAATATATATTTTTTTCAAAACCTTTAATCCAAGACCAAATTTTAAACTGTAACTCCTTCTTGACTTCAAGCAATATCCACCAAACTTGGCACAGTCCTCCTGTCACATATTTCCTGTTTTTTGTATTGACTTTTGTTGAAATTCTTATTTAGTTCCCATGTTCCTGCTTCCTGTTAATTTGTAGTCCTTTTGTAGTTTCATTTTATGATTGGCTTTCCCCTGATTGTTTCCACAGGTGTTCCTCATTCCCTTGTTTGCCCCTGTGTATTTAAACCCTTGTTTTCCCTGTTTCCTTCTTCAGTCTTCACATGTATTGTCATGTTCTGTACCGGGTTCCCTGTGTTTTGTTTTCATTTTATTCTGAGTTAACGTGTTCATTTCTTTTTTTTTTTTTTTACATTAAAAGCTGCATTTAGATCCTCATTCCTCGTCTGCCTTGTTACACCTTTAGACTGTTTTGCACTAGTTTCCAGTACTTTTTCTCATTAATCAGATTAAAGGTATCCCGTAGTAGCCAATCATAAAAAAAATAAAAATAAAAATATTGAGTAGTCTTTAAGGCCTGTAAAACCAAACGTCAATGCTTTTCCTTTTTTAATTGGCAGTGTAGTGTTGAATGAACTTCTGTACTTACAGATGGCATAGCCAGTTCCTGATCCAAACCCACTTTCACATGGAACAAGAGGAAAATAGAGGCAAAGAACATTGCAAGGAACACCACCATCTGAAGGAACATGACAACATGAAACTATAACTCATAAGATATACAAGAATAAACAAAGAGTAACAGGAGTAAATATTACTCTAATTATCCACATTTACAATTAGACACACATTTGCAGTGATTATGTCAATATAACTGATCTTTAGTAAGAGATGCTACATAAACTATTAATACAGCTGCTATTAAGGTAGGAACGTACCACTATTATCCTGATGACAGGGTTAAGCAGTGCAGGCGCATAGTATTTTTTCATTAAAGGGAGCAAGAAGCCCTGGTTAGGTTTGGATGGGTGTGGGGTTTTCACAGTAACACAGCAAGCTATCTCACAACGGTTTGCATCCTGTCTCTGGGCATCAAGAGAGAGCAGAGCCACAAAGGCAGTCATCTGTAGAATGAAGTCCATGAGCACAGCTAATGCTGCATACAGGGCAAATGACTTCACTGCAGGCATAGTGCTCAAAGCACCTGAAAGAGAGAGAATGCATAAAGGGAGGACATGTTTGCATATATTCACTTGAATGTGTATAGATGGAATTAATCTGGCCCCGTCAACTGCAACATTCAGGAGTAATGTACAGAGGGGTCCAAAATCTGAGACCACACTGGAAAAACTAGATTTTTAAAAAAACCAGGAAATAAACAAAGATTTTTTTTTTTTTTTTTTTAAGTTAACCTAAAATCAATATATAACAAATTTGTGATATTGACCATGTTAAAGATGCAGTAAGCGATTTCAGCTGTTCTACTTCCATGAGACTGAGCTGTTGAAATATCCACACCTCCTTTTTCCAAAACCCCGCACTCCAAAGACACCAAATGAGCTTTATCGAGACCGGTATCGTGCAGAAACAGTTATTTAAAACAACAGAAGCAAAATAGCGCCCTCAACAGACAAATGTTATCAACATGGCTTAAAAATGGCAGTAAGTCTTCATAATTCGCTGCAACTACAATACTATGAGAATGCGCAAAATGATTGACAGGCCGAAAGTGTCACTGTCTGCGGAATCATTTTTATTTGCTGTTTACAGAGTCTAGTACTGTCACAGAGACAGGTGAGATATCTTACGACACGTATTTCATTAATATCTTTCAGGGAGTGGGACATTTTTTTGCATACCTTTCCATTAAAAAATCGCTTACAGCACCTTTAACTCCTTAGTACAAAACTCTGTACTTGCTACCACTGTACTTGTTGAAACAACTTTTCTGTACATGAATCAAATCTCTCCTTAATTAAGTTGGTACAAATCTGTTGCTTCATGTTTTCGCTGACATGCGTTAGTGACTAATGATCAGGCAATATGATAAACATTCCCCATTTTATCCCTCGCTGATAACATCTAAAACTTGTTCAACTCAGTGTGAGATTCTCACCCAGAAAGAAGCAAACAGATTCAGACAAACTGCAAAGCAGCATGCTGGGAGCCACGTTTCCAAGTACTCTCCCGATATGTTCCTCCCTCTTCTCTCCTGGTCTGCGCATATCTCTCTGTTAAAGATTAAACATGGAACAAGAGACAAAAGAAAACACAGTGAGGACATATTCATAAATTAGTAAAAGAGAGACCGTAATGGACACATAAAAGGCAATAAAACAGTTATAATAAGATACATAATAAGATGTACAAAGGCCCCTAATGAAAAGACCAGTTTAGACCAGCATGAAAGGACCCGGCTGGTTTATGCTGGTACTGGTATGGTGCTGGTCTAGTTGGTTAACCAGTATAGTTAAAGTATTAGCAGTATCAGCCTAGCAAAACTTAGCTGGTGAAGGTGGTTAAACAGCATGGTCCTTCTGAGTAAGTAGTTGACCATGTAACTCTTGCTGGTTTGGTTAGTTAAGAAGCCTTTTGGGATAATGCTGGTGACCAATAATTCTGCTCTTTTTAGCAGGAGGTAGAGCTAAAAAACCATGATAGAAGATTAGAGGTCGGCCAATAGTTTTTGCCGATATGATAACTAAAGTGGTGGAAAAGTCAGATAACCAATTAATCAGCTGATAGTTTTTTTAAAAAAATAGTATAAAACACATTCCTTACTATGACGGGCCCAGACATAAAGGCTACAAGAGTCCAAAATGTATAAAATCCCAAATTTGCAGTGCATTTGGTGGGACTATTAACTATAAACAAGCCCGAAATACACTGGGGACTCTTATTTTGAAATGATGGAGACATGGCTCCATTACAATGCTCTATATGTAAGTATTTACCAAATTTAGCTTATATATATATATATATATATATATATATATATATATATATCACCAGATTTCATTAGTATTATACACAATATAGTGTATGAAGCTGGAGACACAATGTGTTGAAGGAGCATGTTTACATACAGTGTAGTCGCATTTTTCTTTGCATGCCCATGCTTCAATTTAGAACACCTCATTATCTAATCAAAATAACAAAATATGCACTGAAGTGAGGATGAAAATATTTATGAATATTGTCAATAATTAAAGATTTAGATGCAGCAAATCCCCATGAGGTGTCAGTTTTTATTTATAATCGAGCTGCTCTATCTGTAGAATCCTCCAGTGCCAAACACAGAGGAACACAATTAAAAGGAATAAAAAAAAATTTGAACTATCAACAACTATCAGCATAGATTTTGACCATTAACCGATAATTCTAAAAAGCAAATATAGGGACCGATTAATCGGTAAAACTGATATATAGGTCTACCTCTATAGAGCTGTTCAGCCGTGACATCAGTTTGTTGGCGAACCAAGAAGTCTAATTCTTTCATACCTCAAATATGAATTTTGAAACTGTATTGATTTGCATACTTGGAAAAAAAAAAAACACAGCGGCTTCAAAATTCACGTTTGTGGATGAAAGTGTGTAATTTATGTTGTAGAACAAAAGGTCCTCATATCGTCAAGTAATGTTTACCACAGACTTTTATTTTACTTATAAGTTGAAAAGCCCCATTATAAAAACTTATAGGAAAATCTAGAGTAAACCCACGGCGAAATCTCTTCTGGGTTTGTGGACTACAACCTGAACAGCTCTATAGAAGGCTACTAGAGAAATTGAACACTATTTACTAGTGAGTGAAACTAAAGCTGGCACAAGAAAATAGGTCAGAATGTGAAATTTCAAAAATAAAGAAAAATTGAGGACAAAGAGAAAAAACATAACTCTCTAAAAATTTTACCTGATACTCCAGTACAAAAATGAAGATGTTGTCAGCTCCCACAGCAAGTACAAGGAAGGGCACCACCTGTAGAATGACCAGTGAGGATGGGACCCCAATCCAGGCATAGAAGCCCATTGAAGCCAGGACAGAGCATCCAACGACCAGAATACCACCCAGTCCAACCAGGAACTTTGAGTCTACCTAAAAGAGAAATATTATGATAAAAACAGCATGGCATGCACTTAATTGTCACACTAAATCAATCAATTTTCACCATTTTCCCCTATTTTTACTAGTTCATTGTAAATGATGCTTCAGTGTGACTAATTAAATTTGAAAAGTATACACATGTAGTCGTCAAATTATATGTGGTTATTAAAGTTCATGCCTAACAATTATAAAAATAAAAAAAAAAAGCTTTTCAAAGGAGTTTAGATTTTCTAGCATTTACTGTCAATCTATTAGGAGGCATGTTTTAACATATCATTGGATATAAAGCTTTAATCCATTTTATTAGAGGAAATTCCCAGTAAGCCATTAACCACTCCATTACGCACTCACCAAGATACGTTTGCAGGATGAATATTCCCCAAGGGCCACTGCTATGTAGAGGAAGATGACAGCATAACTGATCATGAATATGGGGATATCCTCTGCAGTGGTTCTGTTAATCTCATCTTCCAATGACCTCTACAAAGCATCAAACAGTTAGATCATGACATTGTTAAAGGCACAGTTCACCCAAAAATTTAAGTTATGTCGTCATTCACTCACCCCTGAGTAAATTATGACAGAAAAATGTTTTCATACAATTATTATTATTATTATTATTTTTAAGATTCTCACCTCAGCCATGTAGGCAAATGTGAAGTTTGTGTTTGGGTTTTTTTGATACTCCTGGACAATTTCAAGAAATCTGCTTTCCCATTCTTCAACCAGCTTAAATTTTATGTCGGATCGTGCATAATTGTTCAGGGAGAAGGTAAGGAGCAAAGCCTCAGCTGTGGTGTAGTCCTCATCTGAAAATGGAAAGACAAAATCAGCTCAAGCAATCTTGAAGACAAGTTTGAGATGCTATCGGCCTGTTTTGTGTCTTACCCTCATGTCCTCCCACAGCCAGGAAGGGGAAGACAGGGCCTCCATAGTCTGCCATACAACTCATGCCAAGAGCTGTGATGTCTTTAAATGACAATGGAGAGCTGTGGGCAAGAATAGAATATAAATGAAATTATACACGGGGGTTACCACTGAATTTTCGAAAGGTGACAACATTTATGGATACACGATCAGTATGGATATGTGGCTTACTTTACGCAGTAGATGAAGTGGTCTCTCCAATCAACCTCCTTAGTCACACCAAGCTCGGTCATGTTTGCTTTGGCATTCAGGTTTTCCAAACTGTTTTGGAAGTACTGTGGTAGACTGTTGACAGCACAGTCTGTTAAAGAGGGGTTGTCTGGATTAAGTGGGGCATAGCAAATATCCTTAAGGCTTGCAGTGTGGTTTAGTTCATCTGACCAGAATTCAATTGCCTGGATTCTCTGCTGAAGCTCCAACAGCTCGATGATCATATCTGCAATAAAGATATACAATATCTCAATGTAACAGGATTGGAGAGCTACATCGCAAAATTAGGCATGTCAAAAGTAGGCTACGTACCAAGTACCAATAAAAAAATGTAACAATACCAGTCTTTCAATGATAGCCTGTCTTGTTCCAGCGCGCTGAACAGACGTCTGCTTTTAAACCCAATGTATGTGCATGTGCTTTGAAAAAAGCTCTTGTGCCTTGCGTGGGACCACGTTCAAATGCAGTTCTTCTCGGTCTCGGCAAGGTATTAATGTAATTTAAGTAAATGTAGTATCACATTTATTTTATCTTCATCCGTCAAATTACTTTTTTTGTTTTTGTTGTTTTCAACCCATTCAAGCTGATGCTTCCAAAATAAAATAAAATAAATTTTCAATTTGTTAATATTTATATTAATATTACAGCTGTAAAAATTAATGCGTTAACGCATGCGATTAAAAAAGTTTAACCCGTTAATTTTTCTTAATCGCGAGTATTGCATTTACCATTAATAAAGCCCCCTTTTCACTGCATCCAACAAAAGACAGACGCTAGACTGGAAGTCATTCATTTCCAATGGAGATTTGCACGGGGGCTGCGTGGGTTTACGACCATCTACAGATGCAACATTTTCGGATCCAATTTCAGCTTCAGCTGTGTGATTAGACTGTATGCGATCGCCCGACCAGATGTGATGTATTTGTTCCAAACTATCAGCCCGAAGTGAGAAATATCAATATATTTTGACCTTAACTTTATTCTAAATGCCTGCTATTTCTGTATTTTGGACAATTATGAATGTAGAAATCAGAAATGATTGTTTATGTTGCAAACAGATCACAAAAAGCTTTGTAATTACAGTAAATGTGTGATTAAATGTGTACATGTGTCATTTATTTCTGCACACGCACAACCTACATATTTAAAATCACATCTATGAACACACATAGTCATAAGTGAATGTCGTATGTGAAAGTCATATGTGAATGTCGGAGACAGTGAAAAGGCAGCAGGAATAAACACTGGTCGGACCAGGGTGAAACCTTTGTGATGTGTCAATATGTCCGCCCGGAGTCATTACACAACACACACATTCCGTGTCAATGTTCAAGTGATGGAGAAAGGACCTCTTAATGCTATTTGTTGTACAAAACAAGCCCAGATGGGACTTGTGACAGAAGTACTTTACTGCCCCTGTTATGTGCAATTTAATTACCACAGAAGCACGTCAGTTCTTTACAATCACAAAAACTTTGTCTGCAGCGCTTTTCATGAGGAGTTCAAAGTGGCGCTTGACACTGGCATTGACACCCTGACATGAATCATGAATGCAGCTTTACGTTTGCTGTGGTAAAGCAGATAGCTACAGTCTGCCAGCTGATTAATACTGTGGAGCATCAGAGTTTAAGAGATTTAATGCCCATTGCAATAAATATGCAACCTATGGAGGGGATAGTTCCTTTAGTCAACCTCCCACTTAGACTTTGGGAAACATTTAATGTTACTTGAGTTGGTGATATTTTAGTGCATTTCTTTCTTTATACTGTGGAAGGCTTTGTTTGGAAAATTTTAATAAAGCATTATGTTGTACATATTGTTTTGTTTTCTTTCCTAAAAAGCAAATAAATGCATTTTGACAGGAAAAACAGTATATAGAGTCAAAAATCACTACTTTAAAATCTGCAATTAATCGAGATTAACTATGAAAAATTATGCAATTAAAAATGAATTGACTGACAGCACTAATTAATATCTAACTTTTAAAATACATGAGTGTGTGTAATAGCTTACTATTGTGATTTTGCTGTGGTATTGAAATTAGTAACGAGAATCATGAAATTTCACTAGTATTGGTATCAGCTACTAAAGTTTTGTTATTGTGACAACCCTAATCTTTTTGAGCAAGTTAAAGACTAGGAAATGCAACAAGGTATTTTTAGAATGTTTTAACTATATGTAACCTTTACATGATCACCTTTAGAGATGATGCCACTGAAGTTCTGCTCGCCAAAGAGTAAAGAGTCGTAGTAGTGACTGGGTCGGTTCGGAGCAGTCAGGATCAGCTGATTGGTGCGGTAAAATGGATCAAAATTTGCATCATGGAAGTCCTTCTCACGTCTTGCACGGCTGTTGGGAGCTGACCAGAGCTGGACAGGATCCGTGGTCAGTTCTATGTTAATTATTCCCACTGCAAATGCCAACACAACCACAAGGCAGACCAGGAGCACTTTCAGAGGATGGCGTGCCATTATGGTTCCCCAGGTCTGGAAAAGTGAACCCAGGAATTCCTGAGTAGCAAGACTGGCTTTGTCAGAGCATGTAACATCTTTGGGATTGATTTTATGGTCAATCTCATTTCCATTTTGGTCCTTGACACTCTTGCCCTTCCCGGAGTCCTTCGACTTGAGGTGCTGAGTAATGCTCTTGAACATCAAGTAACAAATAAAGACCAAAAAGATGACAGAGAAGACTATAAGGCAGATGACAAGCACACCATCTAGATTACCAATTGTGAATGGTTCTGGTAAAGGTGCTGGCTGTGGTACAGCTGGGCAGGATTGCTCACAGTCCTGACAAGAACAAGCTTCACCACCTGTGGGCGTGGTCTCATTACAATTCAATGCCCTTCCAGCAAACGGAAACGTTCCTGGTGGAAGCCCAGCGGTCTGACCCTCTGGTAAGAGCCTGAAATTAATATCCAGGGGAGCCAGTCCATTGCTGGAGTCACCCTGGAAATCATACCAGCGTTGCGGCGTACACAGTGTTGAACCGTAGCGACCGCACATAGTGGAAATCGCAAACCCTCCTGTGGCTGGGATTCGTACATTTTTGCAGGACCTAAAAGATGCATCTGAGAAGCTGGTGGCTATGTAGGCCTCATAACCAACCACAGCTTCCTTATCCACACCATTGGTTTGTGTTATGTTGGCTGTTTTGGTGATTTTTAATAACTGACTTTGATTGGAACTGCAGGTGGTGGCACAGTGAAGATGTGCAAAGTTGTCGGCACAGGATGGGCAGCGGATCAGCACGGCTTTAGAGAGTGTCAGGCTGCTCTGTAGAGAAGTGAGCTGTCTAATGGAGCAGCAGGCTAAAGTTTCACCATCACCATTGGCCAACATTGGGCACACACTTTTCAAAAGTTGGTAGTGGTCTCCTGTTACATTCACTGCTTTTCTGTAGTCTTTACAGGGTACCCTTGGGGGAATAAGAGCCCCCTCCACAGCAGGGTTGAGCCCGCAGTCCTCATAAAACGAACAATATCCAGGTTCATGCTGAGCACCAGTTAGGACCTGCAATAGACAGAGAGTTGTAAATGCTCAACTGTAATTTCTGTTTGGGTTTTGAACAAACGTTTAACCTTTTAATCTAAAAGTGTACTTAGGAACATCTCACTGTATTTTATAAATCTGTATCACACATTTGAGGCCATTTTTTACTTTCCTTGCCTACTTTTTCACTGACCCCCCCAGAAAAAATGACAAATAAAAAATGTTTTCTTTAACGTTTACAACAACAACAAAAAATGATCAGATTTGATGTAATAGCTGTAAACCTGTAATGCTTTTTCACCATATGCAGTTATCCAGCAAAAGCAGATGAGTTGAGAGACTTTTTTTTTTTTTTATCAGTAATCAACAATTACCATTAGAAAATCTGCATTGTCAGCACATAAAGTTGTTTGTTATCTGGCTAAACAGACAGCTTGGAGGCTTTTGATGGAAACCAACAGAATACAGTGTAAGAAGTTACTGATCTGATTTTTTTTTTTTTCCAACCAATTCAATCTGATGCTTCCAAGATACTTGAAACAGTCATTTCCTTGTAGCTTTATAGTTTGAGGATCTCTTCATTTCAACAAAACCTTGCCTAACTGTATTATTCAGCTTGATAATCTTGACACCTTTATATCAGCAGTTATATCAGATTTGTACAATTCAGCAACATCCAGTAAGGAAAGAGAAACATAGACATGCAACCACACTGTAAAAAATAAAAAGTTGAATAAACTTTAAAAAAAAAAAAAAAAAAAATAAGGCAACCAGCTGCATAGCATTTTTTTAACTCAACTTTAAAATTAATTGTACCAATTTAACAATTCAAGTTGGATTATAAATTCCATGAACTCAGCAAACTCAAAAATATCAGTAATTATTAAGTTAAGTTAACTTGCATTTTTAAGTACAGCTTTCAATTGTCTTGAAAATAATATAAAAATATATTCTTTACTAAGCAGATCTACATATGATTATGTGTCAGCCCCACTAAGATCCAACATAATTGGTCCAACTTAAAAAGTGGTGTAAGTAACAAATAGCTAAAGAGACTTCATCAAAGTGAACACTAATCACTCTGATGGTGACTTTAAACAAAACACAATGTTTTACAGCAAAACATCGTTTAAAACACACATGGAGCTAAAAAAAATAAATAAAATAAAAAATAAATAAATAAATATTCCAAAAGAGATTATTTAAGTCCTCATAAGTAGGCACTCTTTAACCAAACACACAGATTCTCACAGATTTTGACTTTAACAGATGTTTATGACTACTTTATAACATCCTTAATGACATGAGTTGAAAGCACAGTTTTTAAATTCCCTATTATTCTGCCACAAATGGCCTTCTAGGACTGAGCATCAGTGATCAAACTGAACATGCTTAAAACCCGGTAAATTCTACCTTCACCACCAAACTTGACATTTTATGTGCTCACTGTTTAAAAATTTAAGTTGCTCTGATTTAAATGGCATAAAGGTTGACTTTATTGATTTTTTAAGTAATCTCAACTTTTTCTACATTAAATATTTGTTGATTAGTGGTCAGTCTGGTTAATATTTTGGCTGATTCTCAAAATATTACATTGAGTTTCATCCAGTTATTAATATTTGGTTGCAGCCGATTTGTTTTTCACATTTACCACCACTGTAATGAAAGATAATTAAGATATCTTTGGTATAAGAATAAGAGATAAATTAGAATAATGCCACTTCTTTCTACAGGGCTCCCATGCAGTAAAAAATAAAATGTTCCAATGGAAAAAACAAAACAACTGAATTACTCATTGGACTCAATGAGATAAGAAACATACTGTACATGAGGAAACTTAACACCCACAATACTCTGACTAATCATAGCTTAAATTAGTGCTAACTTCAATCATGTTGTGTTAAAATCACAAAAGGCAATGACATTGACACAATGACATCATTAAAATGTATTCCAAGCTTTATGACAATCAGTAACCATTGTTGACAAAGACCATAGAAATGAGCAGATATGTTGTGTCACATAAAATAAAAGCACTTTTTTTTTTTTTTTTTTTTTTTTGTAGTCCACTATTTTTTGTTCTCATTCTCCAGGGGTGCTATTTGTTGTGCAAAGAAAGAAATATCACCCCATACGACCAATCCCCACCCGGTTAAGAAAACAGAATGTACAAAAACTACGCAGTCACCACCAAAATCAATAACTTCTCTTTTTCAACATATATACAGCCTGTTTCACATATTTTGCAACTCACACAAAGTCGATTGAGGATGCTTTTGTCACCACATTGGCTATTAGTCTGACAGAAAATGTATTATAGAACATGAGTCAAGTGAATTCTTACCATGCAGATAGCAAGTGTGAACAATGTAATGGACTGTGTCCAGCTCATCCTTTGGAAATACATCTCTCTTCACAAGTCTTTGCTATTCAGTGAGTATGGAGTGTTAGTTCCAGTAGAGAGAAGGAGGGAAGAGGGAAGTTAGGAGCTTTAGGTAACAAAGAGATCCCCGTTCTAACTCTATCCGTGCTTACAGTGTAAAGCAGAAAGCCAAAATGAAATGAAAAGCTTTCTCATCCTCATTGGGTGAACACTTGTGTTATCGATGATGCACAGAGTCTTATCTGGCCTGATGTGTTTGCCACCAACCAGAATGGATTAAAGCCAATCCAGCTTGCTGATCATTAACTAGATGGGCAGACACAACTGATGGTTTGTTACAGAAGCTATGGATCATCTGAGGTACAAAACACCCCCTAACACTCCCAATACCCTCCTATTAATCCACTTAAAATCACACAGTTCACTATAAATCAACAACTTGAATTTTTATTATCTTATTTTTTAAGGTACTGTATGTACTGTTATAGAATGTGAAATGTGACACTAATGGTAACTCAGTACCTAACTCAGTAGCTAACTAAGTCTTCATTTTACATTTAGTTGTTCTTGCTTTGAAAAAAATAAATAATATATATATATATAGAGAGAGAGAGAGAGAGAGAGAGAGAGAGAGAGAGAGAGAGAGAGAAATTCTTCCAGTGAAATGACCTATGATGAAAGATCTCTGGATGAGCCTTTCTCAATGCAAAGATAGAACTGGATAACAGGTAAGATTTGTGACACAAGACTGCAGGAAGGGCTCATAGGTCTTATTAAATACAGCTTCATTGTAATCATTTTCAAATTGTCATGATCTAGAGACAAATGAATCACGTAATATATAACATTTATCCTTGTATGACTTTGTTGTTCTTTCAGGGACATAATCTAGTGCAATGTGCATTTAGAATATTATACTTATTTATTGCACTGCTCTCTGGAGTACTTGATTTTGATTGGTCATTTACAGCATTCTACAGTTAACTATTTATGTATAATAACTGAAAAACTGTATAATTGATCAATGACCAGGCAACTGATCTTATTGAAAGGTTTAAAATAATCTACAAGAAACCTACTGAAATAATTTAAACTCTAATCAATATTTCATGTCAGTTTTTTTATATTTTTGTTATATGTACAGTCAGCCTTTCAACAGCACAAAATGAAATCTTTCAGGGTGACACCACACCGTTTTCTTTTTTACAGGATGTAAATGACTGTTTATGATATAAAACAGTAGGTTATGAGCATCAGCATTAAATGCAGGACAACTTTAAACAACTTTGTTTTTGCCTTGAACCACATAGAGATTCTTGATCACTGAGATATTGCAAAGACTCACAGAATCTCTGCAATTAAATAAATTCCATGGTTGAGATGATTTTGAAGATCTGCCACCAATTAGAGGAGAGTCAGAATCTGGGGACAGAGATGGATGGATGGATGGATAGATAGATAGATAGATAGATAGATAGACAGATAGATAGATAGATAGATAGATAGGCTACCACTGTCCACTGTGCCATGGCTATGATTTATCCATAAAACTTTACATAAAATGTTAGATTCATCCTTAATAATTCAAATAATAAATAGTAACATTGTAAAGAGTTTTGAGGGTTAGATAAGATCCACTCCTCTGGACCAATACTGAATGTGGGGTAAAGGCTCAGGAATAAGGAATATCACTTAAAAGCCTCATATCAAGTTCAGATTGTTGATAAGATTAAACATGCATTGATTAGCACAGAGTGATAAACCGATACTAAACATGTGAAAATATTGTTTCTGAACAAACAAAATTTGGAATCAATTAAGATCAAACTTAGATGCAGCATACATTTATATATGCATACACACTATTTAATTTTGACATTGATTAACATTTTTAATAAAAAAGAGAAAAAAGTTCATGTGTAATTCATAAAAATTTAATGTCTTAGTAACTCTAAAGTTTATTGTTACTACTGGATTTAGTAGTCTAGAGCACACATACATACATTTTATGCTTAAGATATTGCCAGAATAAAGGGAAGACTATGGAATTGCATTATAAATCTCCTTTACCACACCATAATATTTTCTCAGCTCAAGAATAACATGAGGATTTGCAAGAATAATGCACAGACATTACTGTCAGACTGTTTTATCATTTCTAGAATGATTCTCTGTTCTGTCAGTGGTACATTATGAAAAACTGAGAACCTAACTTACTTCACAATATAGCTTGCTGCATATGATAATAGTACACCTGATATCAATATCACATTTTCACATGCCTCATTCTATGACATGAATTCACACAAGATCTGTAAAATAAAATGTTTTATACACTCAGAGGTATTCTAAAGTAAGTTCAACAGCAGAGACTGTAATTTGCCTAGATTGTCATGTGTGCTTTCTGTTTTCAGTGCAAGGCTAATGGCATTTAGCCCTTACACTCGCCGGTACCTGCAACGGTGATTATATTGATGATTAATCTTCCACGCAACATTATAAAAAACATGTTTGATAAAAAAAGCATTTCATACAAGGGCAAAGACTGTGTTTGTGTTTAGCTTCTTTATCTCTGTATTACTGTAGTAACTGTGAGTAATTCTCAGTACTGGACAGATTAAACCCTCTAGAACACAGAGTAAAACCTCAGTGTTCTACATATTCAATGTGGTGAATTTAGATTTTTTGTGTGATTCTGAGGGCATGCAAAATATAAATAAAATAAAATACTGTTGAGCAAAGCTAAAAAAGCAAGGCAACATGATGCAGTTGGTTTTTGAATCTTAATAATTATCCTCAGTAACATTGCTTTGTTTAATCGGTTTGAATTTGTTTGTCTACTAGATGCAAAATAGTTTGATGAGTCAATAATGTCTTGTCAAGGCAACTACAGATTTCTTGTTAAGCATATTCTCAATTAGCACAAACTTTTATTTTATAAACATTTCATTCTGATATATGGTTTTATGTGACTTTTATATGAGGTTAATTGTAATCTTTGCCTTTAAAGAAAGAAGCGTATTGTAACAGAAGACAATCCAAGCAATAGTTTGATACAGACACTCATAGACCTCAACCCTTAACACACAAACCTCATTAAGTAAAAAGACAAAACAACAACAACAGCATAAATTAAGTCAGCAAACAGCAAAAGTATAAGCCAATAGCACTATATCTGCAGAATTTATTCATGTTGCAATACGGACTTGCAAATCAGCAACATTGTTCAATTGGAAATTATTTGTTCAGACAACCCTTAGGATGGATGGGACAGCATTTGGGGGGATATTGTTGGTCTAACATGTGTTAATTGTCGATGCAAATTAATTTTATACTATTTCTTTAATTTAAGAAAAATCATATGCTGGATAAAATATAATTGCATTTTTTACAGTGTACATTCTTAATAAACTGATTACAAAGATTGGTTCTAGTGATTAAAGGCAGTTTTGGGGAGTAACTATCTAAAAGTAGTGACACTACTAATTTAATTACATAGTACACTGAAAAAAAGATTATTTTAAATAAATATAGCATAAAAAGATGTACTTTCTACATTGAATATGTTATTTTAGGCGTTAACTTGTAAATAATAAGTTAATTCTACATTTGTTTTTAAATCAAACATGTAAAAAGGAATGCTTCAGTTTATAAGTAAATATTATTGATGATTATTTGTTATTTTTACAATGAGTCATCTAAAATTGAAAACTTTGTCATATTTGTTTGCTAATTTGAATAATTTTCAGTGGTAAATAAAATAAGTAAATTTTACTTTTTTGAAACTGTTGTTGCATGCACCAGGCTTGAATAATTAATTAGCTTAAAGTTTATTTACACCATTTTTTATTGTTGATTTTCTTGTTACGTTTGGTAACTTCCTGTTTTGTGAAGTCTTAAGTTCATTTTATAATCAAAATGACCCATTCATGACCCAAAAATATTATGTATTAATTGTTATCATCATCGTGTTTTGTGCACCAAGTGTTGAGGTCTGCGTACGCAGCTTAATATTTTGATCTTATTGCCATTAATGCAAGGCTGTAGTACAATGTTCATTTAAATTTAACTAAACTTATTGAAATACCATGCATTTATAAGAAAAGGTTACTAAAATGTTTAAATTAAATTTACTCTCTCACTTCAATCAATATTATGTCATGAAATTTATTAGATTTTACTTAATTTTATAGCATTACAATTTACTTTAAAAACTGTGTACAAAAACTTGCAGGGGAAAAAAAATCTTACTCTTCCAAGGAGTGAAAATGCAGATTTACAGCCAAGTGAATGAAGCAATATTGTAAATGTTCTTGCCCAAAATGTCCACTCGCTCTTTCGAAGCATTCATTTTAATGAATCAGTTTGTTTTGTCAGTTTATTTAAATAATATGGTCTAAAAAACTATTCACCAATTCTTTTGAGTATTTACACAGAAGCCTTTAAGGCAATTATTTATTTATGTTTTGCAGCGATATACAAATTAATATTCTAATATTACATTTTGTTTGCAAAATAATATGATAAAATGCAATAAAAAAATAAATAAAATAATAATATAGAATTTAAGCACTTCATCACTGTCTTTCATATTCAGCTAAAGAAGAAATATTTTTATCAGTTGAACTAAAAATCCAACTTAACAGGTTTTATTGAAGTCATACATATATATACACTGGCGTCCAAAAGTTTGGAATAATGTACAGATTTTGCTCTTATGGAAAGAAATTGGTACTTTTATTCACCAAAGTGGCATTCAACTGATCACAATGTATAGTCAGGACATTAATAACATGACAAATTACTATTACAATTAAAAAAATAAATAAATAAATAAAATAAAAATTCAGAACTTCTTAAACTACTTCAGAGAGTTCTCATCAAAAAATCCTCCATGTGCAGCAATGACAGCATTGCAGATCCTTGACATTCTAGCTGTCAGTTTGTCCAGATACTCAGGTGACATTTCACCCCACGCTTCCTGTAGCACTTGCCATAGATGTGGCTGTCTTGTCGGGCACTTCTCACGCACCTTACAGTCTAGCTGATCCCACAAAAGCTCAATGGGGTTAAGATCCATAACACTCTTTCCCAATTATCTGTTGTCCAATGTCTGTGTTTCTTTGCCCACTCTAACATTTTCTTTTTGTTTTTCTGTTTCAAAAGTGGATTTTTGAGTCTTCTCTTTACTGTTGTACATGAAACTGGTGTTGAGCGGGTACAGTTCAATGAAGCGGTCAGCTGAGGACATGTGAGGCATCTATTTCTCAAACTAGAGACTCTGATGTACTTATCTTCTTGTTTAGTTGTACATCTGGCATTCCACATCTCTTTCTGTCCTTGTTAGAGCCAGTTGTCCTTTGTCTTTGAAGACTGTAGTGTACACCTTTGTATGAAATCTTCAGTGTTTTGGCAATTTCAAGCATTGTATAGCCTTCATTCCTCAAAACAATGATTGACTGATGAGTTTCTAGAGAAGGCTTTTTCTTTTTTTTTGGCCATTTTTTGACCTAATATTGACTAATATCAAACCAAATAGCTTTCAGCAGTGTTTGATATAATGGCAAGTAAATTTCTAGTACCAAATTATCAATTTAGCATGATTACTCAAGGATAAGGTGTTGGAGTGATAGCTGCTGGAAATGGGACCTGTCTAGATTTGATCAAAAATGACTTTTTTCAAATAGTGATGGTGCTGTTTTTTACATCAGTAATGTCCTGATTATACTTTTTGATCAGTTGAATGCCACTTTGGTGAATTAAAGTACCAATTTCATTCCGGAACAGCAAAATATGTATATTATTCCAAACTTTTGGCCGCCAGTGTATAATATGACTAAATCAACATGAATATATTGGGTTTCACCAATGCAAGTAATTTTTAGGGATCATATTAAGTAGAAATAGTCTGTTAAGGGAACAAATCTTATTCACTTTTTACAATGTATCTTCAAAATACTATTTACAGTATCTTGTATCTTCATGACTGTGTACTGTAAGCCGTAATCATATATGATTGTAAATGATTACCTGGTCTGCCCTTGAGAATCACATTAATTAGTATCAGGGTTATCAGTATCTGATATGTTACTGATAATACAGATACTGAGGGCAGAGTGCCCTTTTCTAGACAGAGTGACCGTTGCTATAGGAGCAGGAAACATAAGCTAGGTGATGATTAGTCTTAGAGGCCTTGACTTTTGAGAGGATTGTTTTATAAATGCATAAACTCACTGAACTGAAATATGGCAAATGATTTCAGAATAAACACAAACACACACACACACACACACACACACATCAGGTACCAAATATCCTAACCATTTTCAGAACAGTTTTTTTTTTTTTTTTCAGATATAAAATTCATGTCTGATTCACCATCTCCTTCCCAAAACTCAAACACACTCTTCCCTCACAAACCATCAGCATTGTCATGGGACCATATTATAATGGATAAAAGCCCTAATTACAACAAACATTTTTAATAATACAATATATGAAATTGTTTTTGGGTTTGTTCTAACTTGACCAAGCTGTACAAAAGCAAAAAATATTATTTGAAAGTTATAAGCCTTGCAAATGCTGAATCATTAAAGGGATTTTCCTAGCTAAAGCAGTCTGAAAAAGTAAAAGCTGCAAACTATGACAGGGGTTTTCCATTTGTGCTGTTTCCTTTTCTTTTTATAAATCAGACTGAGCAACCCTTTAACAGACACCTCATGTTTGGATTAATCTTCAAAAGCATGACACATCATGCCATCAGAGAGCACATTTCTTCATCAAACACCTGGGCATTGAAAACAAGGCACAACTGAACGGGTTTATTATTTCTTTTTTATTTATTATTTTATTATTTTAGGTGTGGTACCACAATGATTATGGTTTGTGGAAGGGTGTGTAAGTATTTTACTGTCTCGCTGTTTGGTTTTGAGTCTGAGACATACATTAGAACCTCTTGTGTATTTCATGTAGGTGAAAAGATTTTCACGATTTTTTATAGTAAAATCTACTTAATTTCATGACATAATATTATTGATTGAAGTAAGAGTAAATTTAATTAAAACATTTCAGTAACTTTAACTTACAAATCTTATGTACATGGCATTTAAATAAGCTTGGTAAACATTCCACATTTTGAACTTTCATTATTAATACTTTAATAATGTACCACATGACAAGAATGCAATGCAGTCTATCAGACAGCATAACATTGCTTTACTGGTAGATCAAAATATGGAGCTGCACACACAGACCTTAACACTTGGTGCACAAAACACAATGATGGTAACAATTACAGATACTTTTTTTTAATTTTTTTTTTTTTATCATGAATGGGTAATTCTGAGCATAAAATGAACTTAAGACTTCACAAAACAAGAAGTTGTAATGTAATAAGAAAATCAACAATAAAAATGGTGTTAAAAATGTTTAAGCTCATTAATAACTGCTTTGAAAAAGTAAATTTTACTTTTTTTATTTACTACTGCAATTTACTCAAATTAGCGAATAAATATGACAAGGTTTTTTACTTTAGATGACACATTGTAAAAATGTAATCAAATAACAATCAATAATATTTACTTATAAGCTAGAGCATGAATTGTTACATGTTTGAATTAAAAACAAATGTAGTATTTACTTAATATTTTCAAGTTCACGCCTAAACTAACTTATTCAATGTAGAAAGTACTTCATCTTTTTTGCTATATTTACTTCACCACAAAAAAACAAAAAAAATTGTCAGTGTATGTATGCAAAGATGAAGATTACACAGTGTGTACTAACTCAGAATGTATGAAAATTTAGCACGATTGTGGAAATACAAACAAATTAACCATGGTGGGGGCATTCTGACACTTCTGACAATCCCCTATACCAATAGTGAAACAAGATCAAGGGGGATCAATCCAATAGAAATGATTAAGAAGGAGCACCCCCTGGTCCGACAAAGAGATAAAGAGTTGCCCACCCTAAAGATCAAAGATTACATCCTAGTACCACCCCTGATATAAACACATCTGCTGAACATATAGTTTTTGTAGGGTGACACGATATACGTTAAACTTTGGCCAGTATGTTCTGCCAAGTGATAAACTATCAGTTAACTACATTGTTCTCTCTTCTTCTCTTACTTTCTTATCATCTTTTTGGCTAAAATGGTGTTCAAGTACCTATACATTTGATTAACTAAAATTAACCATTTCCTTTGCAAAATTTCCTTATTACAGTTGTCTTTTTAAATGTTTAGCATTACTGCATTTTGTACCAGTGGGTAGCAATCTTCCTTTGATATTGACACTTAGCAAATTTTCATTATTTCTTATGCTAAGTGCATATGTATGTGTCTGTGTGTTCATATATATGTCTGTGTTAACTTATCTTTGGAAGTTCACTTGACTGTACATGTTGGGAACTTACATGAGTGTACATTGATAGATGATGGTTTGGGTACATGAAAACTTTCAAACTTTCCGATGCCCTCATGTGCATATACTTTCATTTTTATCACACCTACCTCTGGAAATTATTGCAATATACAAAGGAAGTAAGGGGTAATACACTGAAAAATATGGTAACTTTTTAACCTCATTGTTACCTCAAGGATCTATTTCTACTTGATCTAACCCAAGTTACTTTTGTTGACGTAACGTAAATTGTCAGGTTGATTTAGTCAGATTAAATAGCATTTTCAACATGAATAATGCCAGTTTATTTAAGCCTAGATGTTACTAAATCAGGCACAGTTTTAGGTTACCTGACCAAAATTTTGACTTTTGAATTTCCTGTCTTTAACCCTTTGTGACTGTCCTTTTCATTTCTAATAAAGCAAGCTTGGGTAAGATACCTTTAGGTGATAATAAAAGACCCCAGTGTTCAATAAATAGTTACATATATTAATATTAGACTAATAATCGGAATTAATAGCTGATTATTCAATGTCGGGTAGATAGAGTATGTTTTTAAGGGGCCATTCAGACAGAACGCATTCTTGCGCTAAATAAAAGCTAGATGTAGTGCAACCAGGGCCGTTTCTATCTATAAGCGTTATTCACGGCTGCTTAGGGCCCTGAGCCACCAGGGGTACCCACAAAGCAGGGTCGCATTTTTATTTTTTTGAAATTTTTATTTTTAAATATAGGGCAAATTCCAATCGAAAGTGTTCATCCCTATGCACTACTCACTCCGAAGGACAGACTCTATGGGCACTCTGAAGGGAGCATGGCATTACTGTATGAATGTAACTTTCCCTAACAATCTTGTGGAATGGCCCTTCGTGAAAAAATAAATTTTCTTACTTTAGTTTGGAATGACACTTGGAGTGGCGTCCCCTTCCCGCAGTGCCTTTCAAGGGCACAAAAGTGCTGTTTGGAAAGCGCCCGTACTTAAAGCTGCGAGTAAGACTCAGGCAGCTGTTATGGCTCAGTTAGACAGTTATCCACAGTTCCCTTACAACTCAGTAAACTTGACATTGTGTGCTAACACATATGGGGAGTTGTCCTTCCACACAACCTAGTTGAAATTTCTCTACAATAACGCCAATATTCTTATATTGGCTATGGTGTTTGAGCCCCGTCCTTTTAGGCGCGAAGCTGTCCGCTATAAAAGCAGGTGCACAAACACCATTCCTCAGAATTTTCTTTTAAGACAGCATTTCATCTCTCGTCTAGAAGCCCTCTACTGCTTCGCCGTCGACTACACGAGTCAGCAGGTGGAATCTTCACGGCAACAAGAAGACTCTCCACTCCCCTGCAGAGTTCTGGTGAACATCACTTTGCCTCGCTGCTTGACGCTTCGCTGGTGAACAGGCCGCTTCAGCATCCTGATTCCCCGCAGTGATTCGGCAGGTGTTGTGTATCCTTATAAAGCAATTGTGTATTGTGTGTATAAATATATATATATATATATATATATATATATATATATATATATATATATATATATATATATATATATAAAAGAGTCGCTTACGTCTTTTCATTCTGTAAGTGTTCCTTGTGCGAGAGGCACATCCTGCCATCAGATCAGCATGAGAGCTGCATTCGCTCGAGTCAGCTCTGCCCCCAGAGACTTCCCTCACTGTGAGGGCATGAGTCTCTCAAGACACTACACTTGTGAATCGCCCTCTGTGGGGATGTGGGCGTGTATCTGTCTGTGGGAGAGGGAGAGCAGTAAGGCCCGTCACCTGGGCTGTCATTATCATTAACACATGACTCTTGTTATAGTGATGCTGGAGGGAGACCTGAAAAGGCCGACAGACGCATCAGTCAGAGAAAGAGAGAGACCAGAGAGAGACTGTTCCTGTGTGTGTGACAAGAATTATTGACTTGTTTGTGTGTGATTACTTGGCCACTGAGTGCCCTTTTGTTTACGTTTTGTGAACGACGCTGAAGAGTAATAAAATACTCATGTTGACGCTTTCCACTCCCACCTGACTCCTCCATTTGCCCTGAAAATTGAACTCTGTTACACCCTCATTCTAAGGGACGACTCAGTCTCACGCGCCCTCCCACCCGCCTCTTCTGTGATACCCGAGGGGTTACACGAGGAGGCACGCCAGGGCTGCAAGTTTGAGCATGATGAATTTGAGGTGAACCTCGTGCCGGCACACGCCCCGTGAGCCCCTCAATCTCCATGCAACGCGTCTATGCCGATACATTATGTGCGTGACGAGCTCCGGCCCTCTGCAGGAATGCACAGAATCGTCTTGTTCAGCGGTTCTGACGCTGGGGATTATGACAATGTCATGTCTCTCGCTGCATCAGGCGAGTGGTCAGTGGATGATGCTGCCGCCCCTCCCCACAGCGAGGAGCGTATACGTGCCACTGACAAGGAGATGCTTCGCATCCTTTCAAGGGCGATCGAAGAGCTCGGTATCGAGTGGTCTCCTCCAGAGGAACCTACACAATCTTGCCTTGATGAATAGTTCCTGCAGTCCGGACACCGTCAAGCCACCGCGTCTCGTAGATCTGCCCCGTTCTTCCCTGAAGTTCATAACGAACTGTCAAAATCCTGGTGCGTGCCCAATTCAGCTTGCCTGCACAGCGATTACATCCTCTACAATGTGGATCACGGGGAAGAAAACTGTTATTCCCAATTACCCCCCACCCCGAAGAGGCGGTAGCGGCACATTTCTGCCCGGGGAGTAGCTGGGCATGGCACTCACATCCCATTCATCTTTCTAAGCTGTGTCTACTAACGTCCGCACTGGCTGGAAGAGCATACTCAGCAATGGACCAAACTGGTTCAGCACTCCATGTGATGACGGTGCTCCAAGTTCCTCAAACAAATGGATGAGCAAGGCTACGATCTAGAGATGTTCAAAGAGCTCTGCACCGCTACGGACTTAGCACTGCAAGCCATGAAAGTCACTGCACAGGCCATTGACAAGTCAATGAGCAACCTGGTGTTTTTGGATTGTCACATCTGGCTGACCCTCACGGAAATGCGTGGCACGGGAAAAGCCGCTCTATTTGATGTTTTCAGCCAGCCTTTTCAGAGGCTCTGTGAATAGAATTGCTGAGCGCTATGTCACGACTCAGCAACACTCACAGGCTATGAGACATTTTATGCTAAAACAGAGCAGTACTTCTTCACATCCGGCTTGCTCCCGCTCTGTCTTGGTCCAGCACCCGGCTAAAAACCCCACACCAGCTGCCTCAGCGCTGCCAAATTTCGTAGCTGAGACAATGGTAAAGCCATGTAAGCCGTGGCCCAAATGAAGGCAGCCACCTCAGTGCAAACCCTGCACCAACGGTAAATGCACAGCAAAGCGCTCCTGACACACAATACAGTTCCCCTCTTCCCCACTGCTGTTTGTCGGGAAAGGAATATTGTTGTTCAAAATGTTGTTCAATATGTGGTTTTCTGTCTCACATTAATCACATGCAATAAAGTTAGCACATTATTCACAACTGCTTCCCAATGGTGAGTGGCGCATTATATCATGTATGAACATACAAGATTGTAAAAGAGTACAGCGCTCGCACGTGACGCTCACACTTTTTCAGTAAAGGGTTTTCCCACTTCAAAGCCCACATATTTTGCACAATCGCTTCCCAATGGTGAGCAGCGCATTATATCATGTTATGAACATACCAAATTGCCCTCTGTCCTGTTACGCGGACACGTGGCGAGCTCTTACTGGCATACCGACTGGGTGCTAAAAAACGATCAAACATGGTTATACAATCCAATTTCACGACGGCCGCCCCATTTCAATGGTGTTCTGTCTTCCACGGTTCTGTCCGAAGACACGCCAGTGTTATGAGCTGAAATACACAATCTTCTTGCAAAGAACGTGAGCCTGCCATCCTGCTGCGCAAATGCATGGCAAGTCCTCACGGACATGTCAGAGCTGGTGTTTACAACGATCGAGCACAATCTGTGGTCTGACCACACAATATGCCGGTGTTGTGTGCACAGACTGCGACACACACAGCAGAATTTACAGCTGTTAATTCCTCATTCTGGAGAAGGACGGTGGGCTTTGGCCCATTCTAGATCTGAGACACTTGAATCGTGTGCTCGCGACACGCCCATTCAAAATGTTTACTCAGACAAAGATCTTATCGCACATCCGTCCTCAGGATGTACCAATTGCACCGCGTTACAGGTGGCTTATTGGATTTGCGTTCGAGGGAACTGCGTATCAATTTAAATTCCTTCATTTCAGTCTGTCTCTGGCTCCCCGCACATTCCCGAAATGTATCGAACTGACACATTCAGTCATGAACACCATTTTACAGGCCAGAGCACAGTCCACGAGAAGCCTCTATGCGCTAAAATGGAATGTGTTCACTGACTGGTATCTTTCACATGGCAAAGACCCAGTAAACTGCCCTATACATGAAATTCTCACATTTCTTCAAGAGCAATTAGACGCAGGACCCACTCTGTCAACGCTCAAAGTTTATGTGGTGACTATATCTGCGTATCATGCACCTGAAGCCAGCGCCACTATAGGAAAGCTCCTTAGAGTTCCTTAGAGGAGCAAGACGATTAAATCCATCTAAACCAGTGGGAAAGCTCCTTAGAGTTCCTTAGAGTAGCAAGACAATTAAATCCACCTCGGCTCGGCTCGGCTACAGTCCTAACTTGAATTGGGACCTAACTTTGGTCCTAAAAGCACTCGCAGGGCCTCACTTTGAGCCTTTGGACTCTGTCGATTTGCGCATGCTCTCCATTAAGACCGTACTAATGATGGATCTGGCCTCAGTAAAACGGGTCGGTGACTTATATGCACTATCAATTGACAATTCATGTCTGGAGTTTGGCCCCGGTCTTTCAAAAGCCACGGTCAAACCCAGAAAAGGCTATGTGCCCAAGGTCCTAACCACGCCCGTCAAAGCGCAGGTGATTCATCTTCAAGCTTTCTTCCCTCCTCCATTTATTTTGGATGAGGAACAATCCTTGCATTTGTTATGCCCTGTGCGGGCGCTACACGCATATGTTGAGTGTAGCCGCCAGTTCAGACTGTCTGAACAGCTCTTGTGTGCTATGGAGGACGCACGAAAGGAATGTCCACTCCAAGCAAAGAATTTCTCACTGGATCATTGATGTGAGTCACAGGGTAAGATCTGCCCAATTGGTGTTAAAGCACACTCAACTAGAGGCATAGCCTCCTCAAGGGCGTGAACGAATGGTGTGTCTTTACAAGACATATGTTTTGCAGCAGGATGGTCTTCTCAAAACACATTTGCAAGGTTTTACAACCTAGACGTAACGTCTCTCTCTTCACAAGTCCTCTCTATTTAGAGCGCTTGCTATTTTGTTTGCCAAACATATATTTATGCCCGTCCCCTTAAGTACAGGCTCCCCATCATTTTACACAACCGCCTGCATCAGGCCATTGTAATTTACCATAAAGTCACAAGCGCTTTTATTATAAATAAACTCCCTACCCGATTGGTTTTGTGAAGGGGTTAATTCATACTATATGACTATAGTTCATATATTCATTCTGAGTGCTCCCCTCCTGGCCCAACATGAGGTTCACTCACTTGTGGCATACTCATGTAACTAGTAGTTAATGATATCAACATAACTAACCTCGGACCATCAGTTCATGTCACACAGGTGAGGAACTATAAAAAAAACTTTTCCACCCTGTTTTTGGCCCTCTGTCTGAAACGCTCAGTTTTGGCTTAAGCGCCTCCTTAAAACTTCAGTGCAAACACCCACTGTTCTGATTGGCTAACATCCAGTGGCGTATCCAGGACATTTTTACTGGGGTGGCCAAGATGTGGCACAGACCTAGTGTGGGGTGGCGATACCGGGAGAACCTTTATGAATGGCACATGATCAAAATGTGTAAATATTGCATTGCTTTGCTTCAACATCTACACATGTAGAATAAATGAATTCTTAAACTCATGTTAGCATTCACTGAATTGTTTGTATTCAATATCAGACTGTTGTTTTGACATTTGACAGTTTTCTATTCCTGTTCTATTTCAAACTATTACAGTTTCTGGGAATCTCTGGTTATTTTAACATAACATCCATTTTTAAATCAGTAATTGTTTAGGAAAAGTCAGTTACACATTTTTAAGAGCTATTCTCATTGTAGAGAATTAATCTGCGTATAACATCAGGTATAGTGTATAATCATAAAAAGATACAAGTACAGGTGATAACTGATTGAGGCGCAATTCAATCAATCATTCAATCAATTATTCATTCATTTATTAGCTATAACTGCACTGTCCAGCAGAAATATTGTTAAATTGGGTACAAATCAGTGTGTGAAATTGGCTACGAGGGCTTATAGGTGTCTGTCTGGAAACCCCAAAATTGCAGATTGAGCTCTGAATACAGTAAAAAACAAAACTCTATTTACAGTGTCTACTCAGGTTTATTTTCCACATGTTCTGATAGCTTTAATTACTTTGAATATTACCAAATAAAATAGTTAGTCAAATCATTTGCGGCATTTAAGTGCAATTTGCCCTGCCTCTGCATATTTAAAATGTCAAATAAGGTATAAAAACTTTGAAGATTTTATTGGTCTGACTGACCAATAATACACATAAAGAGCTCATAAATAACTCATGTAAAGATTTAAAGTACAGTCACAGCACAAACCCTTCCATTTTTAGGGTCATAACTTTAGCTATTGAACATATACATCTGTAAAACGCTTTACACACCTCCGTCATTAAATCAGAAAACATGGCATTTCATGTTTCATGTCAATATAAAGATAACATGCTGAATGTGGTGTAGGGTCTAGCTTACTCTTTAACCTAGCTACTGTAACAATGAAAAAATGTTTTCACATTCACATGGAAATTCGGGATAAATTAAAGGTTAGATTAGATGAACATACCTCTCAAATAACAGCTTTCTTTTTGACCACAAATCGACATTGTCAACTCATTGGAAGTTGGAAGTAGACGCTAGCTCGTGTCAGCTTCATGCTTCTGACCGACCATTATACTCCAGACCTGGCGCCCGCTGCCCGCGACCTGCGGCACCTGCCTGGCCACCCGCGGCCTGCCCCTCCCCCCACTGATCAAAGATCAGCTCACACAGCTTTAGTCCCACCACTACTATAATGGTCAGAAATATAAAACTGACCCTGGGTCAGTGTGGCTCTAAATCAACAAATGACCTGAGATGTCATCTTTGATTGACAGGTGTTTCTATTGGTTCTTCGTTCTTGTGTTGATGAACATGATGAACTACCAATCAGTTCTGGGGTGGCCACAGGTTGGCCAATGAGATTTCAGGGGTGGCCCAGGCCACCACAGGCCACCTCCTAAAATCGCCACTGCTAACATCATGCAGCCCCTCAAATTCAGCAAACTCAATCGGAAGAGAATGAACCTTGACATTATAAAACAAAATTGCAGGGTTTACACATAATGCACATCCAACACATTGCATCTGAATATTAAACTGTTCATCTCAAGCACAACTGTTAACACTCAGCACCATAAACTATCAAACAGTCATGACATTTGAAATATTCATAAATGTAACAGTTTACTTGTGTTTTTGAAGTGTTTTTAACTGCCCCATCCTTCAATAACTGTTCCTTTGCAAAGCTGGAATCGTATTATTACTGTTCACAAGCAATCCATGCTGACATGAGCCAAAAAAAATGGAACACATCATAGTCCAAAGAATGGTGAAATGATGCACACACATACTGTAGGCGCATTGAGGTGCACATTGCTGGAAACATACCGAAACATCGTCAAAGACATCCTATGTTTACATACACCAACAATTAAAAATAGCGCAGATGTGCGAAAGAACGTGTCCATTACATTTGTGCTCATAACAACAAGAGGCAGCAGCTGAATGAGAGAATTGCTTCTCCCTTTCAGAGTTGTAACTTGACACCGCATCTTTTAAAAGCAGCGAAATATATGGCAGCGGTCAAAGAGTCTGTGTAGTTCATGTTTATATACAAAATATTTCAGATGGGTAACCTTTGGTGTTATATTAGGAATAGTTAGCCATGGAAGGCCTGCTCTCTTAACTTGAGCTGTCGCCAGTGGGCGGGGTCAAGGGTGCGATGACGCATGTTGTGGGATGTGTAAATAAGGAATAATTGACGACAGACCACTGAATTATTGAAAAATAATGCACACCGAGATAGTAATGTTACACTTCAGGTGTGCATTATTTTTCAATAATTCAACGGGCCGGAGTCAATTATTCAGCTTATACCACGGTTACCGCACCCAGTGTTGGGGAGTAACGGAATACATGTAACAGGATTACATATTTAAAATACAAACTATAAGTAACTGTACTCCACTACAGTTACAATTGTTACTGTATTCCACTACAGTTACAATTGAAATAATTGGTAATTAGAATACAGTTACATTCAAAAAGTATTTTGATTACTGAAGAGATTACTTTGCATTTTATTGTCATTTGTTTCATTTAATATTTAGTCCTTTCAGATGGAAAACATTTATACATATAAATGATGCAATCCAAAGTGCATTTGAACAGCAGTGAAACACTTTCTTATGATGTGTTACATTCATACGAGCAGACAGAGAAGTAAGTTTGAAGTAAGTTTGGAGCAGAAAAAATAGAAATAAACCTTGTGTAAATTGACAGCTTTATGCTAAGCTAAAATGCTATTTCTAGCCATTTTACATGCACGTTACCAGGCATGATCATATTTTTTTATCAAGAAAATTCATGTTGGATCATAATTTTTTTTTTTTTTTCTAGTAAGACCTTTGATATTAGGGCAAACGTATTCTTGATAATAATTTTTGTATTGTTTTCCTGTAAAAATATCTAAAAATCAGATCAATTTGATTTATCTTGTTTTGGAAACAACACTGCATAAGATATTTAGGTTTTTCAGAGAATGTATTTTTAACATGTGTATTTTGTCTTACTGTACTGGCAGAGTTTTTACAGTCAAAGCAAGTGAAAAAATCTACCAGTGCTGAAGAAGTAATCCAAAGTATTTAGAATATGTTACTGACATTGAGTAATCTAACGGAATACGTTACAAATTACATTTTACAGCATGTATTCTGTAATCTGTAGTGGAATATGTTTCAGAAGTAACCCTCCCAACCCTGACCGCACCTTAATACATTGTTCAGGGTTTTATCTCAAGACATTTTCTGGTTTTCGTCCCTAAAACGCTCTTATGAGAGGAACTACTTTCTTTTGCCACGGATTCAACATATTGCTTTAATACACTCCGGGCCTTCATTGTTAGTTTGAAAACATCACTTTTGAACTAGCAACGGAGGATTACGAGGCTTGCGCTGCTTTACTGGAGCACTTACTGGAGTAATAACGTAGTGCATTTGTGCGTGTGTGTGTGCATTAGTATGTGAGTTTGTATTTGAGGGATCGAAAGAGAGAAACTCATAAACTAAGAGAGATCGCTTCTGGAGTTACCTTTTTTTGTTGCAGCTCTCGTCAGAAGTACCATCACTTGAAAATCGCCAGAATGTAAGTTTATGCACTTCTCAGCAGCAGCAAGTGTAGCCATATTTGCGTTGTAAACCTTAACAACTATTTTCAACCCTACTGAGATGCAGGTGTGCCCTGACATGACAGCTCTGTATTTTGCAAGTAAGTGTGTGTGTAATGCGTATATGTATGCGTGTCCACATGGGTGGGAGTGTGTAAAGAGAGGGGAGTGGGAGTGTGAGGGTATTTCCCATAGATATTTCAGATAATATAGAAACTGCTGTATTGATCAAGTGTATCTAACTTTGATACAGCTCAAGCCTTCCTTGCTAGTTCGAAAATGTCACTTTAGAACTAGCAACGGAGGATGCGCTGCTTTTGGGCATAGGAGTAAAAAGGTTGTGTGTGTGGGGGTGGGGGTGGGGGGGGGGGGGGGGTGTAGGTTTAAGTGGATTACGAGGACTTTTTTTTAGGTTACAATCTGATAATTACAAGGGTATTATGCTATAAATGTGGTTTATGAGGACATTTCTAGTGTCCCCATAATTCAAATCGCTTAAAAAACATACTAAATCATGTTTTTTGAAAATGTAAAAATGCAGGAAGTTTTTTGTGAGGGTTAGGTTTATGGGTAGAGGATAGAATCTATAGTTCATACAGTATAAAAATCATTATGTCTATGGAGAGTCCTCATAATGATAACTGCACAAACTTTTGTGTGTGTGTGTGTGTGTGTGTGTTTGAAAAAGGAAGATACTGAGAGAGATCATGTGTGGAATTACCTGTGTTAATTACCTGTGTTACAAGTGGCTCTGGTCAGGAATAACATCGCTTCAAATTGCCAAAGTGTAAGTTTAAGTCTCAGCAGCAGCGAGTGTCGCCATTCTTGTACAGATTTTCCATTGCTAAACAACTGTTTACAATACCAGTGAGTCGAGGTGTGCGCTGACTTTGTTCCTGAGAGAGTTTGTGTGAGAGCGAACGAAAGGGGGAGGTGCTTTTCACTATAGCTATGTGAGGCTGATTAGAATGAAATACAATGAAACATAAAAATATTAAAAGTTATTTCAGATAATAGAAACTGTTGTATTGATCAAGTCCCGGGGGTGCTCTATTTGTTGGTCGTGACTCGAATCTCAGTGTGTTTGTGATAAGAGTGAAAGAGAGATAGACAGATAGATAGATAGATAGATAGATAGATAGATAGAGAGAGAGAGAGAGAGAGAGAGAGAGAGAGAGAGAGAGAGCGCGCCCAAGGACGCTTTTCAATCGAAATTTAAATAAATGTAGGATATTATAGGCATTGTTTGTAATTCTTATCTGATGTACTTAACTAATGTCTTTGTTTTAACTGGTTATTTTGTTGTGGTAGTCTGTAGGGCTCTTTGAAATAACTTAAATAATTTGGCGAAGTGATATGGAACCGTTATGCGGTCAAGACCTGGAACTACTTCATAGCCCTGCATTTACTTGAAAAATAATTGCACACTAGAACGTCCATCAACCAATCAGAATCAAGAATTCAACAGACCCGTGGTATAAATACAAATAAGCAATGACGTGACCTCACAAACAGACAGATTTCAAAACTAGACGTTTCAGCAGGGTGGCAACTATAAATGCTCTTTTAGACTGGGGATGAAGTTTTGAGTTCTGAAAAAGTATCTTTTTTATAGTAGGCTACAGTTACCTCTTAGGCTATGTCTACATATCAAGGGAAATTTGATTCTACATTTCAAGACTCCTTTAATTCAAGTAGGATTTCGCTTAGGGACACAGTATGCTCAGAAATGGCCTTGAGAGCAAAGTATACAGTAACAGAAAGTTGTTGCTTTTAGAGTTGACATTCTTTTTTTTACCTGACACAGCCTCTGAAAAATCACTGGAAAAAATAATAATAATAATACAAAAAAAAAAAAAAAAAAAAACGCTGGACAGGTTGCGATGGTCAAAGAGGTCCGTCTAGCTCATGTTTAAAAAAGCTAACGCGTTCGGTGTGAACGGCCCCTAACGGTTTTTTTTTCAGTTGCCAAGCAGCATGGCGCATTCATATAGAATATGCTGTCAGTGGTGCGTTTACCTGCATTTTACAACGGAAAAATTATCGTTTTTATTTAAAAAATAATAATAATAATAATAATAATAATAATAAAAAAAATACTATTATGGGTTTTCCATGTCTTTTCTGCTGGTTGTTGATTCTGAGTGACTGTCCCACTGCAAGGTCCTGTCTGCAGTGTGACCTAGTGGTTCGTTACATTCACGAAGATTTCCTTTCGTCAGTAAAAGGTATCACTGTCCGCGATCAGATTGAACTGAATGAAATCATTGAGCATGCTTACGTCAACTATCGGGAGACCAGTAGATTGTTTCGTGGTGTTATTGGTATGTATTGTAGAGTGATTGCTGTTATACAATGATGCATATCTTGGAGATGCTGCTATTCTTATCTTTAAAATCCTTCTTATCTGTAAAAAGTTCTCAAATGTATCCTACTGGAAATAACGCATTCAGATAAAATATGGCCATGAGCTTAAGAGTTCATTGTAAAAAAAACAACAACATTTTGCTTCATGTGGATAGGCTGCATATAAATTAACACGTTTTTTATTAAAGGCAAGTATGATTTGAATAAACCTGACTACATTAGGTTAAATATAATTGACAATAGGTCATTTTTAAGGGTCAGGTCAGCTTGCAATAGCTTCATCCTTGGATATCATATCACTGCTATGTTATTTTTGACATTACTAATTGTAGGCTATTATAAATTATAATCGGACAATCATTTGTATGTATGCAAGAATCGCCAAATGTTCATTTGCCTTTTAAAATTATATTTGTATTTATTTGCTTTAGACCCTACAACACTATATCGTGCACGAACAGAATATCAGAGTGAGTTCAAGAGGCATTGGAAAGAAGACAGGACAGGTATGTGTAAACACTCATCATTTTCATACATTTAGCCTACAGGTCATTCGTTCATTTTCTCAAAAAAAAAAAAAAAAAAAAAAAAAAAGAGAGAGAGAGTAAAAATCTGACCAATGAAGATGGCTTACACTTGACACTCCATGAAACATGCCTAATTAAGGATGAACACGTTTTCAGCATTTGAAATGTTTCGTTTTTCTTCTTGTGTAGGTTCTATTCAGTGGGATATGATAAGTATAGTGGAAAAAGGGAAGAGAATCCTTCAGAAACACTTGGACCTTTTTGTTGCCCAAGGTGGGATGGATGGACATAAACATTTCTATAGTGGTCCCAAAAACTATTTGGACACTTAAGATAGACTTAAAATGTATGTCATTGCATTAGATAAAATATCAAACCAAGTAGCATTTATTTGAAAGAAAGATAGCACAAACAACAAAACATCAACAAGAAGAATGAAGAATGTTACAACTTTTTTTTTTTTTAAACAATAGATATACTGTTCAAAATTCTCAAAAATACTGTTTAAGACAAAAAAAAATAATAATAAAATAAAATAAATAAATAAATAAATAAATAAATTCTGACACTTTATAACTGTCAAATGTGAACATGTCCATATTTAAAGGGATAGTTCACCCAAAAATGAAAATTCTCTCATCATTTACTCACCCTCATGCCATCCCAGATGTGTATGTGACTTTCTTATGCTGAACACAAACAAAGAATTTTAGAAGAATATCTCAGTTCTGTAGGTCCATTAGCGTTGCTCCAATACTAAAATTATTTTTATGAAATTACACAGAAAATGACTTGATTAAAAGAACTGCATAAAGTCTCACAGATACAAATTATGTGTTTTCTGTTTTTATTTTTCTGGATTCCATGTTAAATGTTTTAATTAAATGTTACGATCAAATGGTGTTTAATCAAATTGATACATACAGCTTTAATCAAATAAAATATAATAATTTATTTACTATACTTATCTATAATATAATAATAATAATAATAAAACAACCATATAATATTATATAATTGTTATTATGAGTATTATTGCTACTTTTTGAATATTACATTTGTATACAGTAGTTATAATTTTCTGTCTTCAATTTCACGCATCCAGTTGAATAGAGCTTTCATTTAAGCGGGACTTGAAGACAGAGCGGCACCTCTTGTTTATTCTGTAGCATGCAGCACATGTGACTGTATATTATTTAATTAAATTACATCCTTCTGCTGTTTAATGATCACACTTAGCCATATCCAGAGGTTTTTTTATTTTATTTTCAAATTGTCATTGATTTCATCTCAAAACTGTCACATCTCATATAATTTTGCTAATGACAACATACTGTAATATGGTACCAAAATTAGCAACAAGATGATATCATACCATTGTAAATTTTTTGGTATCATGATACTTCGTTAGTACTGGTAAACCGCGCAATCCTAAGGTCCATACAATGCAAGTGAATGGTGTCCAGAACTTTGAAGCTCCAAAAATCACATAAAGGCAGCATAAAAGTAATCCATATGACTCAAGTGGTATAATATATGTCTTCTGAAACAATGCAGTCACTTTGGGTGAGAAACAGATCAACATTTCAAACGTTTTTTTTTTTTTTTTTACTATAAATCTTCACTTTCAGAATGTGGAAGTGAAAGTGGAGATTGATAATGAAAAGGACTTAAATATTGATCTGTTTCTCGCCCGCACCTATCATATCGCTTCTGAAGATATATATTTAACCACTGGAGTCATACTACTTTAAAGGTGCAATATGTAACAATTTTCATGTAATATTTGCCTTTTTTTTTTTTTTTCCGCCAATGTGTGAACGGCTTGTAATGCAACTTAAAAAACGAGCCCTTCCCGGACTTCCTAGGTTGCCTATTAAAGCCTGTAGACTGATTTTCATGCGAAGGGAGCGGGTCACTTTTGCCTTATGCGCGCTCCCGAGAGCCTTGCCTCAGACAGTAGCTTCTCTTCCGCTATTCAACAGCGACAACAAACTGCAAAACTAGGTAACATTATCTTAGAGATGGAATCCCGCAAACATCTGGCTCCCAGCACATCACCGACTCCTACACAAACTCAGAGTAAGCCAAAAAAAAAAAAACATTTATTTACTGAATCCAGTATTACTAAAACTAGAGTGAACATCGGCAGGACATTTGATTCCTGGAGGGACCTTTGTTCGGTTTTGGGGATCAGAACTGACGTTCTTCTTATTGGACAAGTAAGCTTACATAACTGCAAAGCATGTGAAATATAGTGCCATAAGGATTGATCTGTGTAATTTTAGCTAACTTGATCTTGCCTGCTAATGCTGACGAATTGCAAGCTACCTTGCTTCGTAACTTTCAAATAATTTCAACGATCTTCTCTTTATACTAAAAGTCAGGTATAAAGGATAAATTTAAGCAAATACGCTGGTTTCTTGATCATAGTACAACATATGGCATACAAAACATACAATAGTGCAACATAACTGCAGTGCAACAGTAAACTGTTTGGTATAGTTCGGTAGTATGTAGCTGTATGTGTGTATCAGTATGCTATGTTAGCTGATAAGTAGTTTTAGTTTAATCTCAGAGTTTGTAGTAAAACAATCATAACTGTGTAATTTTAATTATGCTACCTCATCTGTCAGCATGATGCCGGTGAATCACGTTCAGTCTCTTTGTACGTTACATCATTGTTTTGGTCGATGCTCGCTCACTCGCGTCCCTATGGAGTGTGTGCACGAGCACGAGCAACAGGTAGCTGGCTGCAGTTCACTTAACGTCCACAGGTGTCATTAATAACAAGGGTTTCTGCATCTTACATACTGAACCTTTAATGGCCTTCATGTGATTTTTGGAGCTTGAAAGTTCTGGTCACCATTCACTTGCATTTTATGGACCAACAAAGCTTAGATTTTCTTCTAAAAATCTTCGTTTGTGTTCTGCAGAAGAAAGAAAGTCATACACATCTGGGATGGCATGAGGGTGAGTAAATGATGAGAATTTTCATTTTCATTTTTTCATTTTCCTTTAATGTGATGAACTTCACCATGTTGCTATGACACCTGTGTGAATTTAAGGGAAACTGACATTATACACATCCATGCAAAATCACCTTGGGATCAATTAGATAAATGTCATTGAAATTCATACATTTTCAAGTGCTTCTTAAGTGTCCAAAAGGGTCCAAATATATTTGGTGACACTTTAGCAATAATACATGTGTCAGAGTTTCTAATTCTCACAAATTCTTTTTATTTCATAATCTTGCAAAGGTCTGTGTCCAAATAAATGTGGTAAGTACAAATTTAAGAAAATTTATTCAATTTCTATATTGTTCACTTTTTAATTTTGTACTGAATATCTGACTGTTGTTCTCAGGCTCATTTGAGGTCTATGGTGCATAAGTGCCTCAGAGCAATGTATAATGTTCAGTAGTATTATGACACATGTATGTTCTACTGCTTGTTTGGTGTGTGGGTGTATGGGCGGTTGCTTTGTTGCTTGTTTGTTACAGGGCTGTTCTATCAGCGAGTGATGAATTGCTCTTCCTGTCAGTATGGGCTTTTTCCATGTCTATCAGCCACACCCCCATTAGTCTGTGGAGGTGAGACAGACAAACAACATAAACAAGGATGATTTTAGCAACACTTGACAATATTAATATACTGTAAATATCCTCTCTTCCTTGTATTTTTTCTCTTATCTTTCTATCAGAGCATAATCTGGAGGCAGACGAGGGAGAGGAGGTGGTGCTGGACTGTTTCCTGCCTTGGCACACTCTGGTAGTTGGACAGACTGAGTACCATTACTCTTGGCATCCTGCAGAAAAGAATGTACATACACACACAGTGACAAATTTGAATTTATTTACTTGTTTCAGAGAAAATAGGAACCATTGTGGATTACAGTTTCACTACTAGCTTACTAGACTCCAGTAGGGAAAACTGGGGGCAATTGCACTCATTAGCTCATCACTATATTTTAGTAAAAGGGATTTAACTTACTTAAAGGGATAGTTCACCCAAAAATGAAAATTATTTCATCTTTTACTCACCCTCATGCCACCCCAGATGTGTATGACTTTCTTTCTTCTGCTGAACACAAATAAAGATTTTTAGAAGAATATCTCAGCTCTGTAGACCCTTGCATGGCAAGTGAATGGTGGCCAGGACTTTGAAACTAAAAAAACACATGAAGACTCCAGTGGTTTAATCCATGTCTTCAGAAGTAAAAAACTTTTTGGTTTTTGTTGGTGTTCAGCAGAAGAAAGTAAGTCATACACATCTGGGATGGCATGAGGGCAGTGGTGGAAAGAGTACTGATTTCTTTTTACTTAAGTAAAAGTACTGCTACTGAAGAAATAATTAACTTGAGTAAAAGTAGAAGTACTAAGAAATATAATGACTCAAGTAAGAGTAAATAAGTAGTTTGCCGAAAAACTACTCAAGTAATTACGTTACAAGTTACTTTATGAAAATTATATTATATATAGTATATACACTTCCATTTTTAGAACACAAAGACATTTTTGTTCTTGAAAGAAACTTATGCTTCCTTTCACCAAGGATGCATTAAATTGATCAAAAATTAAAATTAAAGATACCAAAATCATTAATTGCCAATATTATTATGGTTTTAAATAATTGTTTTAAGTGGTATTTATTCAATTTTTTCTTTACCCATGATGGCAAACATATACTGTGTTACCTATTCCTTACAAAAGCATTCTTAAATGCTAATTTGTTACTCAAGAAAATGTTCTTATTATTTGAACAATTGAAAATGGTTGCGCTACCATGCAGAAATCATAATACAGTGGGTTTTTTCCCCATTTGCTGAGGTACTGAGTTCTTACAAGTTGCTTTACACTTGCAAGTCAAATTTTGGTTTTAAAAATAGGCAAAAAGAAACACATTTCTCCTGAAATTCTATTTTCTTCTTAAGTCTATTGTTTTAGAGAGATGAAGGCTATTCCATGCATTACTGTTTTGAAAAAAAGAATCTGTAACCAGGATAGAGACGGAAGTGGACGGCTAGATGAACAACAAAAAGACAAGTAAATCACAGTCTCTAGTTTGAGAAACAGACTCCTCACAGGTCCTAAACTAGCAGCTTCTAAATGCCAAAGACCTGCATTGCTGCAAGAGGATTCTCGGACAAACATTTATTTAAATAGAAATAGACATTTGTAACATTCTAAATGTCTCTAAATCATCTCTAAACTACATAATGTGCATTGTGACTGAAACGCATTCCTATTTCAGGTTTATTCTCATTCACGTATGTCCACGTATTTTGGCTATTAAGTTAACATACTGTACAAAGCTGATATAATGCAATATCATAGAGGAGGAAATTTATCCTCTATGATATTGCAACAATTATCCAGATATGTAATGAAATTATTAAGCAAACTGTTATCAACTCCTACATGCCAACTGAATAAAATAAGGCAAAAATAAACATATCACACACAGTGTTTAGTGAGAGATATGATTGATTCAAACGCTAAAAGTGGTTGTTCTGTATATGTATTATTGTATTACAGTTGTAATAATAAAGTATTAATTAACATTATGGTTATTTAACATATTGAGGTATTATTATTAAGTAAATTGTAGCATTTGGTTATATTATATTTTGTGATTTCTCATACCTTCTTTATATAACATCCATCCCTTGCACACTTTTGGCCTCTAGCGGGTGATACAGGGCAGGGAAGTACAGTACAGCACCGTGAGCGAGAGTGTTACTCGAAGAAGATCGCAATGTATGTAATTGTAACTATATCAGATATTATTAATAAAACACTGGAACTTATTGCATGGGCATTATTTGCCCCCATATTTGGAATTTCGGGGATATTTTTGTTAATTTCTGTGGCATTTTTGCTCTGAGTCCCTGTTAATTTCTGACACTATTGGCATTGTATCTTTTTAAGGTATTTAAAAAGTTTGTTTTAGACATACAGTATTGTAGCAAGTAAACAAGATATCCCCATATACAGGTGCTGGTCATATAATTAGAATATCATCAAAAAGTTGATTTATTTCACTAATTCCATTCAAAAAGTGAAACTTGTATATTATATTCATTCATTACACACAGACTGATATATTTCAAATGTTTATTTCTTTTAATTTTGATGATTATAACTGACAACTAAGGAAAATCCCAAATTCAGTATCTCAGAAAATTAGAATATTGTGAAAAGGTTCAATATTGAAGACACCTGGTGCAACACTCTAATCAGCTAATTAACTCAAAACACCTGCAAAGGCCTTTAAATGTTCTCTCAGTCTAGTTCTGTACGCTACACAATCATGGGGAAGACTGCTGACTTGACAGTTGTCCAAAAGACGACCATTGACACGTTGCACAAGGAGGGCAAGACACAAAAGGTCATTGCAAAAGAGGCTGGCTGTTCACAGAGCTCTGTGTCCAAGCACATTAATAGAGAGGCGAAGGGAAGGAAAAGATGTGGTAGAAAAAAGTGTACAAGCAATAGGGATAACCGCACCCTGGAGAGGATTGTGAAACAAAACCCATTCAAAAATGTGGGGGAGAACCACTACTCACAGACGTATGCAAGACATGGGTTTCAGCTGTCGCATTCCTTGTGTCAAGCCACTCTTGAACAACAGACAGCGTCTGAAGCGTCTCGCCTGGGCTAAAGACAAAAAGGACTGGACTGCTGCTGAGTGGTCCAAAGTTATGTTCTCTGATGAAAGTAAATTTTGCATTTAGTTTGGAAATCAGGGTCCCAGAGTCTGGAGGAAGAGAGAAGAGGCACACAATCCACGTTGCTTGAGGTCCAGTGTAAAGTTTCCACAGTCAGTGATGGTTTGGGGTGCCATGTCATCTGCTGGTGTTGGTCCACTGTGTTTTCTGAGGTCCAAGGTCAACGCAGCCGTATACCAGGAAGTTTTAGAGCACTTCATGCTTCCTGCTGCTGACCAACTTTATGGAGATGCAGATTTCATTTTCCAACAGGACTTGGCACCTGCACACAGTGCCAAAGCAACCAGTATCTGGTTTAAGGACCATGGTATCCCTGTTCTTAATTGGCCAGCAAACTCGCCTGACCTTAACCCCATAGAAAATCTATGGGGTATTGTGAAGAGGAAGATGCGATATGCCAGACCCAACAATGCAGAAGAGCTGAAGGCCACTATCAGAGCAACCTGGGCTCTCATAACACCTGAGCAGTGCCACAGACTGATCGACTCCATGCCACGCCGCATTGCTGCAGTAATTCAGGCAAAAGGAGCCCCAACTAAGTATTGAGTGCTGTACATGCTCATACTTTTCATGTTCATACTTTTTAGTTGGCCAAGATTTCTAAAAATCCTTTCTTTGTATTGGTGGTCTTAAGTAATATTCTAATTTTCTGAGATACTGAATTTGGGATTTTCCTTAGTTGTCAGTTATAATCATCAAAATTAAAAGAAATAAACATCTGAAATATATCAGTCTGTGTGTAATGAATGAATATAATATACAAGTTTCACTTTTTGAATGGAATTAGTGAAATAAATCAACTTTTTGATGATATTCTAATTATATGACCAGCACCTGTATGTCAAACTACATTGTGTTAATGTTTGATAGAGTTAAAACATTGCCTACCTTAAAATCAAGTGAAGTTTGATCAGTGGTTAAACGTGTACAGACGGTTTCCTCATACCTGAACGAATGGCTCCTCTCCAGAATAAAATTAAATATGCAGAAAATCACAGTATTACAGTTCTTGTATTGTGACAGGGCAGAAAGTCTTGAAGAAGCTAGAGAAGAGAGGACACCAGCGGCAGTTTATGATGAGAGCTGCTGTGCTCATGATGCTGTGCCCTGTGGGCGTTTTATTTTATAAACAGATTTAGAGCTTATAACTTTCTTCCCAAAAATTCAGAACTATGATGTATTTTTTTTTGTACTTTGTAATTGTGGTGAAAAATAATTGTAGCAAAGTTGAATACTTAATTTTTAATCAACTCAAGCAAAAGTAGCCTACTGTTATTTATCTATATTTTTTTTAAAAAAGTTGAAAAATGTGAAAACATTTACTCAAGTACTGTAACGAGAGTAGTTGTAATTCATTACTTTCCACCTCTGCATGAGGGTGAGTAAATGATGGGAGAATTTTCATTTTTTTGGGTGAACTATCCCTTTAACAGATCATTATAAAGTAGGCCCCACTCAGACTGTTGCTTTAAACACATATTATTCCAAACAGCTAAAATAATTAGTACAGTGTACATGTGAAAAGTATTTTGTAATATTAATAAGTACTAAAAGCAAGCACTGATATTATTTTGAGGTGTGTTCTTATTTTAGATGCAATGGCTTACTGTAATATAATTCACTTTTCAAGAGATAATTGCTGTAAAGGGGTGATAGTGATGACTTGTTTGAGTTTACAACCTAGTCTTTCTCATTATAAGTCTATTAATGGTAAAGTTACTTTTTGCACATATAAAAAGGTTGCTTATACCAAAAGATGGCAGGTTGATTTGTACAGACGTAGACTGTGAGTTATGAAAAAATTGCAACTGGCCCGGTCTCCCCTACTGGTCTTTCCAGACATCCACAGATCAGATTACAGTAATTGTGGTTTGAATTAATTTACAAAAGGTATTAAAATGCAGACTGGTTGTTATTCATTGCAAGCTGTCGCATGAGGGGGAGTATGAAGTGCTGGTGGTAAGTGAGGAGTCAAAAATTGTCCTCAATCAGCTGAGGTTCAGCGAGCAAGGCATGTACCGCTGCCTTCTACAGGATCAAACGGGTACTACACTGTCTCGCATTTATTTCAGATTGCAAGGTAGGCAATGTTTATGGCTTCATTTTGAGTGTTACAACTCATTGTTAAAATGAAAACATACTTGAGTCACAATTTGATGTTCCTCAGACTGCCACACTGTCAGAAACTTCTAGAGAACTACGAGGCACACCACAAATATTCCATTGTTTACTCAAATTTTAAAGTGCCACAAAACCTTTCCCTTATAAAAGGGTTACTGTAGGAACCATTGACATTCCTTACGGAACTTATGGGTTCCATTTGTTCCTCAGAGAGTAGTCCTTGTTGAAAGGGTTTTGAGGTTCTCCAGGGCATTCTGCCAGTGTGGCAAGCTGAGGAACTCCTAAATATCTCTTTTTGCAGTGATAGAAAATATTTTTTGATCCATCCTCCTCATCTTTCTCCCAATCTCCCTCTCAGTCATCCCACTGCCATCTACAACCCCTATACTGATTGTGACGTTGCCTTCTCTGCCTGCGGGTTATGACTCCACACCTCCCAGCCTTCAAAGGAACACTGTCCTCATTGTACTGATTTTACTGACAGTAGTCAGCATCACAGGCAGTCTGTTCATCATACTGTACCTCGGGTATGACAAAGAAATATGGGTAGACTGATAGATGCACAGAAGGATCAATGAAGTGATGGATGATAAACATTGGTTCATTCAAAAGAGAAACTACCTATGTTAAAGTAATTCTGCCAAAAAAGTTATTCAATTAAAAGTCAAACTAGCTAAAAAACAAACTTGAGTAAAAGTGAGGTTAGGCTTTAGGACCTACAAGATGTTTAACTGAACTCTAGAATCTATGATGAATGGCCATTGTTGTGGCCAATTACGTTTTACATTGAAATGTTACAATGTGTAATTTGTACTCGAAGTATAGATTGCATCCAGAATATCTAGTAATGAAGTACAATTACTACAATTACAGTTTGGTCATATTAGAGGGTCTTTAAAACGGCAAAGATCTTGTAACATAGTATTAACAAGAAATTAACTATAAAACTTGAAGGTGTCATGGACAGAGACAGAAAGATTCCTTAACAGAAAGCATGGCAGATGGCCAAAAACGAAAGGCAGAGAGAGGAAGAATGAGTATTTAAATTAGCAAGCAATTATTGATCAGAGCAACATTTCTTAGAAGGAAAGTTTCCCAGAAAGGGACTCATAGATTCTTCCATGTTAACGTACTAATGAATTAACTAGCCAGTGTAGAGTGTTTCATAAAACAACTTTGAATGATCTCTAAGACTTTCGAAAAACAAAGTGTCTGTTTGCTGTGCATATTTGAACAATGTGTTTCTATTATACATAGAAGCAGTATTTTATTTAAAGGGATAGTTCACCCAAAAATAAAAATTCAGTAATTGTTTACTCACCCCTCTGCTGTCATAACCCTATATGACTTTCTTTCTTTTTCTTAACACAAAGGGATAAATTGTGAGAAAAGTTTGTGCTCAGTGATGCCATAAAATGGCAGTTTATGTTGACTACCTCTTCAAGCTTCAAAAGAATGCAAAAGTATAATAAATTATTCCATGAGACTCATGATTTTATAAAAGTATAAAATAAGGTTTGGTGAGAAACAAACCAAAATCATAGGTATTATTTAGTGGAAATGTTCACTGACAGTTGATCTCTTGTGCACGTTCATTAGGGTGCAGGAGAGCAAAAACAGTGATAGCGACAACAGAACACAACACAGCTGCACACAAAACAGAGAACAAAACTTAATTAACATGTCTGAAGAGAAAAGTTTGAAAGTTTTTGGACAGTGCCAGTTCACAGTGGATGGATACCGCACAATACCGAAAATAAAAAAGAAGCGATCGATAGAATATACCATCGCTCGTCACTGCTGGTTTGGACAAAAACTCTGATTACCATAGAAAATATACCTTATCGCATGTCATTTGCCATCAGTTTAGGACACGGTGTGACTGTGGCTGCCTGTAGCCTCCTTTCCGTTTGATTTCCAAATACTCCGCTTCCAAAAAAATAAGGCTGGGCATAGAAATGCATCCATTGTTCGACTACAAACTTTTCAGACCTGTTTAGTAAGCTCTTTTCTCTGTTTTGTGTGCAGATGTGTTGTGTTCTGTTGTCGCTAATGCTGTGGAGGATCTGTTTTTTGATAAACAAAACGAGTTTTCACTTGAATGCCCCAATGGTTCAAAGACGCTGCATGAACTGTTGCTCTCGTGTCCTATCATGTTGGCACATACAGGAGGAAGAAATAATGACAGTGATGGAAGGGGTGATCTGTCACAGGGTCATGACCCCTTGGTGATTTTACACAGAGAGTCAACATTAGGAAGTAAACACACTTTGTTTTCATCCATTGTGTCACATTGTTTTGTGTCCCTCTGACAGAGTGACCATGAAGCGACAGAAGGAGAGAGACAGCAGGAGAGGAGAGAGGGAGGATGCAGAAAACAGAGGTGATGACTGACAGAATGTGAGATCTGATCCAAAGAGATACATAAATAAATGACTGCAGTTACACAAAAGAAATATGGATGTTAAAAACTCACCCCTTTTGTTGTTCCAATCCCATTTGATTTATCAGACCCACTTTATATTAGGTGTCTTTAACTGCTGTGTACTTAAGCATTTGATACAATGTACTTCTCTTGTACATATATGTGTAGTTGGATTGTACTTACATTTAAAGAACCTGCATTTAATTACATGTATAGTGACACTGTCAACCTTACCCTTAATCCTATACCTAACCCTACCCCAACCCTTACCCTAATCTAAACCCTAACCCTAACCATACCTCAACCTCAGTAGCAGCAAATGTGTGACATCTTGTGAGAATTTTGCAGAACAACATGTAGTTACACAATAAAAACACTGTATTTTTGTATTTAACATTTTTATATTTTTGATTGATTCCTACATTAAATAAAGACGAGCAAAACATATATACATGGAATCAACATTTAAATAAATGTCTGAATTAAACACTCTTTTGTCCATACTGAGTGCAAATGCGAGATAACGGGGTGTAACATAACTTCTCCGATTATTTTGATAGGAAGGCTTTGCAATGGCGAAATAGGGGCAAGAACTTCTTGTTCAATACAAAACCAAGGAGGGGCTCTCTCAGGTGGAAGCGACCAATGAGCCAAATGTCTGAGACCGAATGCATAATAATAAAACAAAATCTTGGGTAGGCCTAGTCCACCTATGTCAATCGGCCTATGTAACTTAATGAAATGTAATCTGGGACGTTTACCATTCCAAATGAAGGACTTCGCTATGCTATCAAATTGCTTGAAATAAGAGAGGGGGACATCTACAGGGAGAGATTTTAGCAGGTAGATACATTTTGGAATACAATTCATTTTAATAACATTAACCTTCCCAATCATAGATAAATGTAATGAAGCCCACCCGCCCACATCGCTCGAAAACCTTTTTATTAAAGGGCCCAAATTAACTCTTAACTAAATCAGACAAATTTGCTGGGAATAAAATGCCCAAATACTTAATGCCCTGTTTGGGGCACTGGAAGGAGCCTGGCTGAAAATCTGCTACCGGGCAGTATGCTGTCAGAACCAAAACTGTATCCTGAGAACTTAGAAAAGGAATTAAGAATTATGTGGAGGCAAGGCATAGATCTAATGGTGTTGGAGACGAATAACAAAATATCATCTGCGTAAAGCAAAAGCTTATGCGCCACACCTCCCACCACCACCCCTGGAAAATCATCTTCCTATCTTATCACGGCTATTAATGGTTCCAGGGCAAGACAGAACAATAATGGGGAAAGAGGGCAACCCTGCCAGGTGCCCCTATCCAGAGTAAAATAATCTGAAATTAATCCATTTGTTTGTACCGCCACTACTGGGTGTCTATAAAGTAAATTAATCCATCTAATAAAAGTATTCCCCAACCCGTATATTTCCAAAATCTTAAAAAAAATAATCCTATTCTACCATATCAAATGCCTTTTTGGCATCAAGTGAGATTGCAGCGACCGGAGTCTGATCATCGCCACTGACCACATGATACTGATGAAAAGCCTAATGTTATCAGATGAGCTACGGCCTCGGATAAACCCCACCTGATCTATATGTATAAGAGATGTTATAACTTTACTTAATCAATTAGCCAGGATTTTTGACAATATTTTAACATCTAGCTGGATCAGGGAAATTGGACGGTAACTCTTACACTCGCTTGGATCTTTGTCCTTTTTAAGGATCAGACTGATCTGGGCTTGTGTCATGGTTGGCAGAAGCTTTCCATTCTTTAATGATTCCATATAATCTTCTAGCTAAAGTGGAGCCAGTCCCGTAGCATAAGATCTAGAAAATTCAGTGACAAAGCCATCTGGCCCTGGAGCCATGCCTGTAGGCAAGGCCTTAATTACCTCGCCAAGCTCCTCCAAGGTTATCTTAGAGTCAAGAGAATTTTTTTTTCAGCCGACAATTTAGGAAGTTCTAATGGTTCCACAAAGTTTCTAATATCCTCATCAGTGGACGAAGATGTGGAACTATAGAGATTCTTTAAAAACATTATTAATATCAATGGCTGAGGTAAATATTTCAACACCAGCAGATTTCACTGAGGGAATGATAGAAAAAGACTCTCTCTGTTTTATATATCTAGCCTTTTTCTCTGACTCCACCTTGACTGTCTTGCTCTGAATAGCCAAAACTCCACCTTCCGTGACAAAATAGTATTATATCTGTATTTCAATCGGGTCAATTCTCTGAGGCCATCAAGCAACATTCGGCACTTCAGCTCTGCCTCGGCACTTTTAATATTCCCTTCCAACTCCACGAGTTCTCGTGCTTTGGATTTTTTCATGATTGAGGCATACTGTATGATCCAACCCCTAAGAACCACCTTAAGTGCCTCCAAAGCTATGCCCACAGAGGATACTGAGGACCAGTTGGTCTCCATATAAACATTGATTTCAAACTTTAACATTTGTTGGAATTCAGGATTCTGCAAAAGGGATACATTAAAGCGGCAACTATATTAATTATTTTTCTCCAAATGTGGCAAGACCTCTAAACTCAACAGGGCATGATCTGAGACTAAGATGTTTCCAATTGAGCAATCCACAACAGATGAAATGAGGGACTTAGATATATATATATATATATATATATATATATATATATATATATATATATATATATATATAAATCAATTCTAGAATAAATCTTATGGACTGATGAAAAAAATTTATAGTCCCTACTACATGGGTTCAAAAGTCTCCAAATATCTGTAAGACCAAGATATTTACACATCATGTGTAGTGTCAATGTTACACACTTTTGCTTCACTATGATCAAGGACTGAGTCCATCAAAAGATTAAAGTCTCCTCCCAATATTATAACATGAGGGGTACCAATGGCTTGCAACATCCCTTCAAGATCTATAAAAAAGCCCTGATCATCAGCATTAGGTGCGTAAATATTAGCCAAAATCAACCTTTGCCCCTGAATTTCTGCTAAAACAATAATGACTCTTCCTAATTTATCTTTAATATGTTTGAGACATATGAATTGTAGATGTTTACTTATCAATGTAATGACTCCCCTGCTCTTACTTGAGCCAGCACTAAAGAAGAAATGTCCACCCCATATCTTACCAAATTTTTCAGCTTCCTGCAGGGAAAGATGCATTTCTTGAAGAAACACTATATCAAATTTCTTACGTTTAAGAAAAGAAATAACCTTCCTTCTTTTTATGGGGTGCCCCTACCCATTCACATTACACATGGAGAGAGACAATCCGCTCATATTAACATTTGACATTCTGACATGTGAGAAAAAAAATAGATTGTGTGTCAAAAATAAAATTATAAAGACCACATTCCAACATTGGTACAACAATCAACACCCGAACATCCCCCAGAAAAAAAAAAAAAAAAACAGAAAAAAGACAAAAGAAAAAAATGTGCATTAACCGCACGCATGACAGCGCCAACCGCCGTCCATCCCTCTAAACTCAAACAGTCCATGTACGCCTACGAGAGTCCCCGTGACAACTTTGCCGATGGATTGCTTAGGTCCGGTGCTTCTACACAAATTTTGTAAGACAGAATTACACAGCAGAAAATAATCTATAAAACAAACTCTAGCCAATAGCCGGAATAAGCACAAAGAACGTGCAGATTCATCCACAAACTGTCCCGAAGGAGTGTTATTCCACAAAACAAACTCCAGCCGCTAGGCAGAACCAACACAAAAAGAAACATATAAGGCGCTCAGTTTCCTCGGACAGTCATGTGAATGTTCAGTGAGTCAGGTCCACTTGGCTGCATCGAGAGCATCACACAATGACTTACTCATTCCATTGACTTTATAAAGGACATCGCTTGCTGTGGGCATGTCAATATTTTGCGGCCATTCTTAGTATCTATTCTCAACTTGGCCGGGACCATCAATGCCATCAAAGTGACCTTCCGTTGATGTAAGAGTTCTTTCATTCCTTGAATTGATCACGTTTCTCTCTTGTTGAATTCGCAAAGTCTGGGAACAAGAAAATGCGGTGGTTCTTCCAAGAAAGCCTTCCTTTATTCCTTGCCTCGCGTAACACAAGATCTTTATCGGATGATCTCAGAAATTTGGCCAGAATTGATTGGGACCTGTCTCCCTCCGCGGATCTCTGAGCCGGGACTCTGTGAGCTCGCTCAATTTCCAGCTTATGGCCTGTTATGTAGAGCAGACTCGGGAAGAGCTCATCTAGGTATTTCACCATATCTCGGCTTTCTTCATCTTCAGGAATTCCAACAATTCAGACTGTTTCACCGGTAACGATTCTCAAGGTCTTCCGACTTTTCCCAAACATGCTCCAAGTCCGTCTTAGTCGCTAGCGGCTTAGCAGCTAATTTCCTCTCCGATGACTCCAGATAATTGATCCGTTTCTCAACATCCAACAGTCTTGTAACCAGCTTAGTGAATTTCGTCTCCATGGCAGTGATCGATCGACGTATTACAACAAGATCCTCCAAGTCAGCAATGACCTTTGTCAGCATTGCCATCATGTTCGACAGTTGACACTGAATCTCTCCCACCGCACTGGCCAAATTGAGTCCCGGGCTCTCGGCCTGTTGCTCAGGGGACTCAGCTTGAGCACATAAGTGTCTTTTAATGTCTCCAGAGCCCGAGTATTTTGAATTCATATTGTCTTCATAGAACAATTATGGAACAGAGCGTATCGAATCCCACCGGTTTATGACACAAAAAGCATTAAAAGCAGTAAAGTGCACAGAACTCACCGTTCACACGTCCAAACCTTGCATAGAGCCCAATAACTCAATACATTGTATTTTAAGTATTCTTATGTTAGTACATAGTATTTAAAGACACCTAATAAAAAAAGTAGGACCGATTTTACTTTTTCCATGACACATAAAAGTAGATATTTAGCAGAATGTCCAAGCTGTTCTTTTTCATTAAATGAAAGTAAATAGGAACTGGGGCTGATCAGCTCCAAAAAGGACAATAGAGTGCCATAAAAGTTGTCCATGTGACTTGTGTGGTATATTTTAAGTCTTCTAAAGCACTTCAATAGCTTTGTGTGAAAAACAGACCAAAATTTAAGTTGCTGTTTACTGAGAATTTTTCCACCAGAGAAGATAAAATCATAAAGGTTTGAACAACATGAGGGATTTTTTATTCTTTGGCAAACTAACATGCAATTTTTAAAAAAAAACAAAGCTCATCCAGAGTCAAAACAGTATTTAGTATCAGCATTTCACATAAAGTCATGTGACTTATTCTCAAGAAACTTTGAATTTTGGGTTTATCTCAGCGACTCATGTCATATGTAGATCAAATACATAGAAGCCCTCTGTAAAGGAAAATAACCAATTCATTCACCAGAATAAAAAAGGAAGACACATTTTTGATGAATGAATGACATGTTTTATAGTTTAGCAGACACGTGGGGAATGAGAAATAAAGTGGTAAGGAAGGGAGAGGTAAATCTCATGGATTACAATGTTTTTCTAGATTTAATATTCCCATGCCAACTGGTTAATCCTGGGGATTATCCGCTCTTCTGGCCAGAGGGGTGTACAGTGAAAATTCAAAATAGTTTGTTTTCATATGAAGTTTTAAAATCAGCACTGGTAACTGAAAGGCTGCCTAACTCCCTGTTTGAATGCCTTTGTTACATTTGATTGATGTCAGGAGTATTTTTCAGTTCTTTCAGTTACAGTAGGGTGTTGTTTGGCTTGAATAGATGGGAGAATCTGTGCACGTTAGGACTGATCTGTGTCAGAAATAAAATTGGTGAAGTCATACAATAACCCTAAATATTATACACAGGAAGTGACCTGTTGTGATTGTTCTGATTTGCAGTGTCTCTGGTTTCAATGCTTGTAATTATTCCATATGTGACTCTTTTTACATTTTCTATTGTTTTACTGTAACAAGTGACATCACAAGAAACAGGAAATGCTGTCAAGGTAAACACAGACTGGATATTTCTTCCAAAACTTTTCTCATTTTCTATTCAGCTTACTACATTAGTTTCTTACTTGAACTGGTTGGTTGTTTTCTTTCAGGGAACACTTACACAGTCAGTACTGATTTTCACTAGATTACTCATCAACTTCCTCTATCAGACACAGACTAAAACAGGCAGTTTGATTAAATACAGAGGGGATGCCCCTCAAGCAAAACATTGTTTTAGTTACATTTTCTATTTGCACTGATAGTGTTTTCTGTATCAATGAGTCGAGAAATAAATAATTATCTGATCCGCAACAAATAGTTCATTATTACTGAAACACTTAAAAATAAATAAATATGTCCAAACACCTGTATGTTGTTTACAACATTCATAACTTAGAGTTGAAGTACCAGATATTTAAAAAAATGTTCTTTTACATTTAAAAGGAATTTTAATTATGGTTTCGATGTTTTTTCATCAACAACAACAAAATAAACCTAGGCCATATGAGCCGTGAAACTCACGATGGGAACAGACTAAATTAGTGTGAATAAAACGGTTTCTGTTCAGTCCAGCCAAAGGACAAATATCCGCAGACTCAGTAGGAAGCAGTAGGAGCTTTAGGTAGGACCATTTATTTGAGTTGATTCAGATTCAATTTCGATTCATTTGGGTATATTTCAGCTATAATATTGCTTATATATGATACACATTATCTCTCAGCTAATGCTGATAATTATACAGGGACCTTCTAACTTGGCACATTATGAAATATTAATTACATTTATTTTATTTCATAATTTTTTTTTTTTTTTTGGTCACATTTAGCTTTTTAAACATTTACTAATTCAAAGTATTCCATCTACCGTCTATTGTTTACATGCATAATTTGGACTATATAAGCATTTAAATTGATATGTAGAACATGAGCTAAAAAGGTACTTTCTCTTTAAGAATAGAGCAGTTTAGCAAACATCTCTCTTAAGTGTTTTGGTTGAGCGGATTTTAACGAGAAGGGACTTGCATAGCTTCTTTACATCTGTGCTATGTTTTATTAGAATTAAATTAATTAAATGCTTAAACCATCAAGCATTTTGTGTAAAAAAAAACTACTTTGACTATAAAAAGCACTCATTTTCTCAAACACATTTTGAGTTTGCTATTCACAAGAAGCATCTGCTGACGTGAACCATGCCTCATAAAAAAGACATCTCAGAAGACCTATGATCAAGAATTGTAGCTTTGCATAAAGCTGGAAAGGGTTACAAAGTTATCTCAAAGAGCTTAATTTGTCCACAGTTAGGCGAATTGTCTATAAATGGAGTTTTAGTACTGTGGCTACTTTCACTAGAAGTGGCCGTCCAGCCTAGATGATTCAAAGGGCACACAGCAGAATGCTCAATGAGGTAAAAAAGAACCCTAGAGTGACAACTAAAGACTTGAAAGAATCATTGGAACTGGTTAACATCTCTGTTCATGAGTCTACTACACGTGCCTGAAGTTCAATGAAAGCTTATAATTATTTGTGTGTTGTTAGTTTAAGCACATTGTGTTGACTGTATGCACTACTGACATGAGACTTGACTCGTGACTTGAAGGTGAGGACTTGAGACTTGCATGTGACTTGCTCCCACCTCTGCTAAAAACAGTCATTACATTTTTTTTGTATTGTTGAATTAGTCTAGTTGAATTAGTTGTTATTAAAGACAGACTAGTTAACTGAAATAAATTACGATTATGAGAGTAAACAGGCACTGTTAGTATTGCTAGAGCAACAAGGGCCACCTTATCAGGAAGTTGTGACACATCATAGCTTGTTACACTAACCACAACGCCTTCTTCGCACCCCTAACTCAAACACACTAAGTCAGTTTTACGCACTGAAAAATTCACACCCTCATTCTCGCCCCCTTGCAGATATAGCTTAATGCATTTAGCCCACATGCATACTGACAAAAAACACTTCAAAGAATGCCATGTAATAGACACGGGTGATAAAATATACTGAAGGATTTATTGAATAATACAGTATTCGAGGAAAAGGAAGCAGCACAACCTTCTTGTTTTGAAATTCGAGAAAGGTGAATACAAAAGTTTAGTAAGCAAATATACAGTAGGCCTATACATACACATAGGAAATATAAAAGGGGCACATGCTACATGCAGCAAAAAGTATAAGAAATCTAAGAGAAAAGGAAAGGAAAATTTTGTAGACACAATCGTTTTAATCCTTTACTGAACCATACATTTTCTGCACTGTAAAAACTGGTAATGTGCAATTATTACCTTCATCAAGCCCTTAAAATTACTTTCACTGGAGTAACCTAATGTATTCAGGTTGATTTATTCATGTTAAATAATATTTTTGACTTACATTTAACCAGTTTATTTAGATGTTACCACTAGAATTTTTTTTTTTTTTTTTTTTTTTTAATGTATAAAGTTAAAATGTTAACATAAAAGGTTAAACTCAGCTCATCATTATATTCTCACTTGATAGAATGAAGGTGTTGTCATAATTATATGCAAGAATAACGTCAGTCAAATTAAAGTCTAGGAAGTCTGAGCACAGAATTTTTCAATTCTATTTAAATTTAAAATGTTGTAAAGGATGAAGTTTTGAGAGTGGGATGGAGGCGTGGCCGCAGTTGTGGGTAAAATTGTAGGGGAAAAAGATGGGGGAGAAACAGAGTGATTGAAGGGAAATTCAAGACTGAGGGAGTGAATGAGCAAGGAGGACAAAGCAAGCTGAACTTAGCTGCTCTTTACGCACATATTCAGGGAAGGAAAAACACTGTGGGAGGATCCACCTCCTCCTTTAACAACTGTGGTTTTAGTTTTGGTTTGTGATTTTAGACTAGGCTGGATGTGTAAAATTATTTATACTCAACTACAGTATGTCATTAAGAGGCAGCTATGAAATATTACAATGTCCTAAATCTAAAATACCATATATTTTGGCGCACAAGTGGTAATTTTACATCAAGGTGATGATACAATTCATTAAAACCTCAAAATGTTTCTTATCATTTGAAGAATAATTCTATTTGTCAGCATGAGGCATACTGATGTCATTTTGAGTCATGTTGGTTTAATTGACCGCAGTCAATTTTTGTTGACACTGTATGGGGGTTTTGGAGCAATAACATAATATTCTCCCTCAGGCGGATGCATCACATTTGATAGGCCGTATCAATCATAAATGAGGAAGCATAATTTCTATTCTCATATCTGTGAATCATGGACTTCAAGAGACCTCCCAGCACACTACTTCCCTCTTGTTAACAGGGCCATATGTTAGTAGTTGTCATTTAATAGAAATGAAATGAAATGAGCTCAAGCTTGTGGGAAATGTTCTGTGTCTGATGGGACCTTTAACTCAAATAAGAATTACTCTGAGGAATTAGTCAGAAATGGCTATTTTGGAAAGAACTAAGATTTATAGAGAGATATAGTAGAGAATATGGAGATGTCAAAAAACAATTAAAGGGAAAGTTCACCCAAAAATGCAAATTCTGTCATCATTTACTTTCCAAAACACTTTCAACACAGTAATGTCATTCCAAACCTGTGTGACTTTCTTCCATTCATAGACCACAAAAAAGGATGTTCACGCTAGCAGTTGCACGACTGCTGATTTTTAATAGTCAACTTGTAGTGTCGTATACGACTAGTCTTGACGTCACGAGTGTGGCAGAAATTCCACTCCCCTACCCATTGATTATTAAAGTATACAATAGAAAGATCTAAGTTTGCTGCAGTGTGATGGGTTTTAGCTAGTTAAATGTAATAAAAAAAATAAAAAAAATAGCAGCATAGCTACATGTCATCAGCCAGCTAGGCTGTGCCTGGGATCCTACAGGTTGCTATGGAAATGTGTATTTTAAGGTGTATTTTGACACCTGAGGGGAAAATTATGAGTTAATTTTCGATGAATCACATTCTTAAAAGAGCAAACAGCAACTAGGTCAGATGTCCAAACACACAAAGTTGTGCTGATCATGTTTAAAACCACTAACTAGCGTCTAGCGCATGCCTTTTTAAATTATTATGCATAGCACTAGTATTTATGTTATATTTAAAGGCTACTTTGCATATTTTGGAGGTTACTGTAGCATCTGTGTCATCTTTCATCAAAGTACATCTGAGCCACTTCGCTCTTTGGGTGCAGAGCCATCGGCCTCCACACCCGCAGCAAGTTTCCGAAATGTAGCATGGCAGGGGAAGAGTTGATTATATTCATGAGTAAAGCGATAACTGATTGGACGATTCAGTAGTCAGAGAAACTATAACCCAACCCCTAAACCTAACAGGGTCGGAACATACTCTACGCAAGTACCTGAACACAGACACATCTTGCAACACCAGCTCGATTTCACTCGCCTTTGTATTCTGAAATGTGTCAGACTGCAATTCATAACCCAACGCAACTACACATTGTATTCTCAATTTTGCCACTAGGGGCGATACAGATTATCGTGAACAGTCCGTTTCTACGGTGAGTTTTCTCTTTCAACTCAACTACTATCATGGCAGAGCAACAGTTTGAAGAAAATATTGCTGAGCAAGTAAGTGTAAGTCAATATATTTATAGTAACTTACCTGAATAGTGACACATCCAGTTAAATGGCTCAGACATTTGAAGGTAACTCTATCGCTCCCTTGAGAATTAAGGTTTGTTCCCGCCACGGAAATGCTAGAACGCATGTTAGGCATGTTCAACTGGACTGCACGTTGAGGTAGCCAAGCGCTCCCATCTGCGTTCACGTACTTGCACAGAGTATGTTTCGCCTTAACAAATCATGTAGAGCTTTCTTCATTAATATGAATGAGTCTTCCCTTGCCAAACTACGTTTTGAAAATCTGCCACCTGCTGTATTTCCTACAGATGCATTTTCTAAATCAGGTGTAAAGTGACTAGTCGACATAAGGTTGACAGTGTCGACAACATTTGTTATAGTCGCCTAGTCTATGCAAGTCCTAGTTCATGCTACTTTTTCAATACAATGAAAGTGAATGGTGACCAGGGGCTTTCAAGCTCCAAAAATGACAACAAAATAAAAACATCATGAAGTACCATAACAGTCATCCTTACGACTTTTTTACTATATTCCAAGTCTTTTGAAGTCACATGATAGCTGTGTGTAAAGAAAACAGACAAATATTTAAGTCATTATTCACTGAAAATCTTCCTCTATGCCACAGTTGTCAAATCTCATTCATGCGATTTGAATATTCGCATATTAAATTTGACGCATCACAAGTGGTTAAGATATATGGCACATGAGAACCAATGAAGTTTGTCATCACTGATGTCAAACCTGGCGTGATACATCTTGATATACACAATACATTAATGAAATTTGAAAGCTACAGTGGAGGTGAAGATTATCAATTAATACAGAAAACACACAGGTTTGAAACGACACAAGGGTAAATACATTAAATAATGACAGAATTTTCATTTTTGGCTGAACTGTTTAATAAAAAGATTGCATTAAAAAGTATTAATTCGAGTCTTTACGTCTGTCCAGATAGCTGGTTAAGAAAATGTTGGCTAGACTGTTTTGAACACAGAGTCCTGTGGACAACTACAATAAAGTGCATGCATGGGAGGCCACACTATTAGAGTCATTCAAATGCACATCAGAGAACAACCTGCTTTTTTATGTTAGCAACTGTTGTTTTGTTCTAAACATGTCAAGTGTCCCCCAACTATAGTCACATTCATGTCTGAACTGAAAACATATGCATTCTCTGAATGAGCACTGCACTTTACTGACTGCAGTGCATTACATGATTTCAATAGATGACTTTCCCTTATGATTCATTGTAAGCTAATGCATTTTTTAAAAATACTTATTTATTATTATTTTTTTCTTAAATTATTTATGTAATGTGCTTTGTATATGCAGAGCACATTGAATTATCATTGTGTGTGATTTTGTTTTATTATTTTTTAATTATAAACTTCTGTGTGTCTTGTTTTTCTTGTTATCTTTTCTAGTCTCTTCAATTCCGAGCCTGTTTCACTCGGTGACTCTGTTGCATCACCCTCTGAAACTGTGCACCTGGGTGGAAAGTTGCAGCATAGTATACTTTACCCACGCAAAATGACACGATAGTTCACCCATGAAAAATACATCATATTATGCCTGGACCCCTTAATGTTCCTATTCTAATGCACTGCATCATTGTGAGCTTACCGAAAGGCCGCAAGATAGCCACACGGGTGTCATATAGCCAGTATTTTAACGTATGTATGTGTGTGTGTTGCGGTTGTACACCTTAAATAAACGTCACAACATCAAAAAAAAAAAAAAAAAAAAAAAAAAACACGGGTAACCCGGAACTCAGGGGAGAGCGCGTCAAGACCCATATTTGGAATGTCGGTGTAAGTCAGCGGACCAAATAAGGCGCTTCCGCTTGTGACGTTTGTTCCTTATGTGGAATATGAAGGCGTGGCTGTGGCGGAGGATACGCGATACAAATACTGTTTCCAACCCCGCCTGTCCTGTAGAATCACATCAGCTCACAATAAAGAAGTTTAAATCTAAGCTAATGACGAAATATAGACGAAGTCTATATGAAATTTAAAATTATTCCATGCTCATTTTAAAGTAATAAGACTGTGAAAACACAATAGGCCTCAAAGGACACAATAATATTGTTTTGTGTCATTTTCTAAATTGTAGTTGATTTCTAGTGGGGGAAAAAATACAGTAAACTTTTTTATATACTGAACGCGCTGTTGTTGATGCTGTAAAGAACATCAGTTTCTACTCACGGCTGTTGTTTGCCTGGAGAGGTCATCATGGGTATTGGCGAGCCTCTGGGGATCTCAGGTAGCGAGTTAGTTCATATTTTGCGGACTCCTTCTGAGCTCTTCACGTCTGCGGGATGCATCGTGTTGGACTGTCGGCCTTTCCTCGCCTTCTCCCACGCGCACATCCTCCAGTCCCGCAACGTCAACTGGAACTCAATGCTGAGGCGCAGATCCAAGAGCTCCGTGATGTCTCTGGAGTGGCTGGTGGCCGATAAGTCGCTCCTCAAGCAGCTGCGGAACGGAGAGTTCTCTCCGGTGGTTGTCCTGGATGAAAACAGTCGGTCCGTCAGAGATCTGAAGAGTGAGAGTCTGGCCAGTCTCCTGATCAGTGCGCTGCAGTTAGAGGTCCAGTCTGCCTCCACTCAGATCTGCTTCTTACAAGGTAAAGTTCAGAAAACTCGACATTAGGTCGTGTTTACAAATACAAACATTTGCTAATACGTTTCCTAAAAAATAATAAGCAAAAAACACGATATTTTGTAGCTAAGCATGTGGGTACTTATTGTTATTCAGATTTACGCAGGACTTGATTTCACTTAATGTGTCAATTATACTTTGACAGGAACATTCAGCTGCACACTTCTGTATTTTTATATTTTTATATAATTATATACACTGCAAAAATTGTAAAATGTATTACACTGTAGTAACATCTTAAATAACTAGTTTTATTCAAGTCAAAAATATATTAACATGACTAAATCAACCTGACAACATTTCGTTAGAACAATGATGTAATTGTAAGGGTCAGGTCAGCTTTGAAATAGCTACTTTATATAATAGCTTTTATGTACATTTTCATATAACTTAAAAAATTATATATATATATATATATATATATATATATATATATATATATATATATATATAGTATAATATTTACAAACCACATACTGTAAATGTCAAGTGAACCCATTCACAAGAAGAACACAAAATGTATAGCTCATCTCTATGTTTAACTTCAATCATAGGCTATTATTTATGATATTTTTTAATTTTATTTACCTATTTGTTTTTGGTGAACTGCTGCCCGTAAATAGTTTCCTAGTACAGATTTATTAATATATAGGTAAAACTTTACAGTAAGGTTCCTTTAAGATTAATAAATGTGGTAAAAAATATATTGTTCATTGTTAGTTCATGATGCCTAATGCATTAACTAATGTTAACGAATGGAAACTTACTGTAAAGTGTTATCGAGAAATTTATGTTGAGACTGCTTTGTGTCTATTTGTTTTAACCCTTAAAATGAATTGTATCATTTACAGAATTAACTATATGTTTTCTTTGTCCATTTCTAGGTGGATTTGATGGGTTTTTCGCACTTTATCCTGAACTCTGTTTTAACACTCCTGTTATGTGCTCAAATCACGTGGCTTTCAGTGATCCAGAGCCCGTCATGTCAGGGAGAAAGACTCCTCTCTATGATCAGGTTGGCTGAAATCAATCTCAAAATCATAATTCATTTGCTACATTAGCACTGTTACTTGTATAAATTCTCTAAAATGTACAAGTTATATAGTAATGTGGTAATAAAGTCTTCAAATTAGTCATATGTGCATCTCAATATCTCTTGAGTATACTCATTGTTTTTTATGCTTTTTGATTGACAGGGTGGTCCAGTGGAGATCCTCCCCTTCCTTTTTCTTGGCAGTGCCCATCACTCGTCCCGACGGGAGACTCTGGAGCGATGTGGGATTACGGCTGTTCTCAACGTTTCCTCATCCTGTCCAAACCTGTTCGAGGAGGAACTTCAGTACAAGACTCTAAAGGTGGAGGACAGTCTGGCCGCAGACATACGTGTGCTATTTCCAGAGGCAATCCACTTTATCGGTAAGTCTAACACTTTAAGATTGGAGAATTTCTCACCTTGTTGGCAATTTGAGTGCAACTTGAAAAATTATTAATGACTTGAAAGCTAACGTTCACCTCCCATTGCATCTGCAGATTCAGTTAAGGAGAGTGGTGGGCGGGTGTTGGTCCACTGTCAAGCAGGAATCTCCCGGTCAGCCACCATCTGCCTGGCATACCTGATACACACTCGCCATGTCCGTCTAGACGAGGCCTTTGACTTTGTAAAACGGCGTCGACAAGTCATCTCACCCAACCTGGCTTTCATGGGCCAACTGTTGCAGTTTGAGACAGATGTTTTGTGTCCCTATTCTGCGCTAGACAGAGAGAACAGTGGCACTGCGTTTTAGTATCTGTGTACAGATGGCAGAAATATTTAACTGTCCCTCATTAACCTGTGACAAAGCATTACAGACCTGAGACTATGGCTGTGCTGTACAGCTTTGATATCAGAGGATCTGATAGATCTGTGAAGGCGCTTTGGTTAGACCACATAGTTCCAGTCCTACGGGTAAACAAACATTTTAAAGCCATTCTATTGCAGCAGGATTATGGTACATGCTAGATGTATTTAAACATGAGACTCTTGTTGTAGATGGCATCAGCTGACTACCTGTACTTGAATGTTTACAGCAATACACAACCTATATATAGCTCAATGCCTCTATGTGTTCCCAAACAGCATTGGCATAACTGACACATACAACAAGAACACTGCAACGCCCCATAGCCCTCATGGAAAATATAGTTGTTACTTGTCAGTGTGACATTGTGTAAACCTTGACTCAATATAATTTGATCTCATGACACCAACTCAACATTATCATATGAGACAGAGCTTCTCTGATGGCAGTTCAAAAATTAGGAATAAGATACATAAGCATTGAGTACTTTATGGTCTAGCTTTCAACAATAAGTTGATGTGTTTTGGAAGGATGTCTGTAGATCACCATACCCTGCAAATATATTGCATCAGTCAATGTTCCATTTGACTAAACTGAGTGATGCTTTGACCATATTTGGGTGTGATGTGTGGTTAGTTTTCTATGCTGTAAATGTCAAGTTTTTCCATTAAGTTATTGTCGGATTCTTAGTCTCAAAGAGAGTTTTAAAGGGCAAAGACCTGACAAACTGTGATCTTAGGTCATTTTAAAAGATAAAATTGTGTTGCGATATATAACAGGCACTAAAGCAATTTTCTAGTAAATGTATTTTTATTTTTATAAAGTATTATTTTGTTTTATGTTTTTTGTGAATATTTATTTATCTGTTTTCATTCAAGCAATGCACTTTAAATGTAGATGTTTGAGATATTGATGAGACCTTTTGTAAGCTACTTTGTTCACTTATTTCAAAATGTAAATAAAGCAATGGATTAATTTAATGCAGAACTAAATGTGGTTGTCTTTATTTTTTTAATCAAATATTAGTCATAATGCTCTAACTCACACACTGCTTTTGAAATCCCACAAAATTATTTCCTCAAAGTTACGCAGACTTTTGGACATTGGTAATAAGATCTTTTTTAAGCTACTTATGCATATTTAAAAATTTTAATAAAGAAATTGATTAATTTAACGCAGAACTGAATGTAGTTCTCTTTTTATATTTGTAATCTAATAACAGTCATGTGCTCCAACTCGCTCACTGCTTTGGTAATCAAAACAGTTCCCCACTTTAAAGGATATTCCAGGTTAAATACAAGTTAAGATCAGTCGACAGTGTTTGTGGCATAAATTTGATTACCACAACAAAATAATTTCGTCTCCATTAAAAAAAAAAGAAAAAAAAAATACATAAAAAAAAGCTAAATCTGGCTTACAGTGAGGCACTTAGAATGGAAATGAATGGGGCCAAATTTTGGAGGGTTTAAAGGCAGAAATTAGAAGCTTATTATTTTATAAAAGCACTTAAATTAATTGTTCTGTTAAAACTTGTGTATTATTTGAGCTGTAAAGTTGTTTAAATCATAATTTTTTAGACGTTTTAGGGTTTGTTGACATAACATTGTCATGGAAAGTTGTAAAATTGGATATAACTTTACACAGAAAAGGTTAGTAAGCGAAAATCATGATAACACGTATATTGTTTATGTCTTCTGGCTATACTTTTGAAACAGTGAGTATTTTAACATTTGCGGATTGCACCATTCACTTCTAGTGTGTGCTTCACTACAACCCAGATTTTTGCCTTTTTTTTTTAATTTTATTTTATTTTTTAAGAAAAGGAGGGAAGAGTCTAAATACATTTTTGTGGTAATCAATATTATGCCAAAAATGCTGTCGATTGAGTTTAACTTGTATTGAACCCGGAATATTCCTTTAAGAATGGTTAGCCTTGCTCGATAATACAGGCAAATTATCGTTTTTAAAACAGCGCCATCTGCTGGCCGTGGGACAGAACAACAGTAACTTTTCTCAAAGTGATAAGGCATTGATGGTGCCTGTCTAGCATTAATATAGGAGGCCACACAGTGGCAGTGTAAGAATATGAAAACACAATCTGTGGAGTTATGTGGGGCCAACTGTCTGCAGATCATAGTCAAAAGACCAATGATCTTATAAGGGAACTCAAGGCATGCTACAGAGGGTCATTGCTGCCTAAAGTCATCAGTTTCTACAACTCTTCCATTGTATGCATGGACACGGGAAACATTGACTTGTACACTTTACCAAACAACACTTAATATGGAAAAAAGGATCTAAGGCCATTCTCGCTTTTCCATTTGCTCCTTTTAAACTCACAGAATGGAACAACTCAACTTATTTGGTTGCTGTTGAAGATGGCATGAGCTGACTTCAAGGGCGTAGATTTGGCTTGAACACTGGGGGGTTGCAGCATGAAGCATTTACTTGTTTCCATAAATCATGGTATAAATATTGGGGGGTTGTACTTGCTCCTTTTGATTATTACCAACCCCCCTTGAATCCCCCCTGGAATCTACGCACATGGCTGACTTGTACTTGAATGTTTACAGCAATACGCAAACTTTCAGTGTTGGGTAAGTTTCTTAAAAAAGTAATCCACTACAAATTACTAACTACTTCTCTAAAATTTCAATCAGATTACTTTACTGATTATTTAATAGAAAAGTAATCACATTACTAATTACTTTACTTTTAAGTTACTTTCTAAAACACTTGTCAAAATGTTTTTTTCTGCGCAACAAATTCAAAATAATAAGCCAATTTACATGCACACCAATATGCTGATTACTCTCTAAAATTAGCCTTTTTTAAAAATCTGACAAGGCAAGAAATCTGCGTTAACATGACATTTGAAATAATTGTGCTATTCTGTACTTTTGACGTCAAACCATGAAGAGGCATGCGCTCAACATGTGTGCACATTGGATGAGCTGGTAAGACACCGGGTAAGGTTTTTATATGTCACGCGAAATCGGTGTAATGGGCAAAAATCTGTCTGTGTCGATTGGGTTATTCATAAGCCATTTATGGCCTTTACGCCGATAAAGTAACGTGGTTTATTGCATTTACATGACCACACGCGTTGACAGCTTATTAAGCATAATCGGTGTAAGAACATGCATGTAAATGCACTCAATGTCTATTTTCTCATTGTTCATTATCGCACACCCTTCAGCTGTCACAGAAATACAAACAGATGTACATATGCACATATGAATTTACATTTTAACTGCATGTATTACACATAAATAATATTTTTTCCAAGTAATGTACTTAAAACTGTAATCTGATTACAGGAATTTAAAATGTAATGTGTTACACTACTTTTTGAGTCTAAAAGTATCTTTAGATAACAGTAACTCATTATTCTGTAATCCGATTACACTGAACACTGCAATCCATATGTAGCTGAACACCTATACATTTTAACCAGTTCTGCAGAGCTCACAGTGATTGAAACCATTAGCTGTGTCTCACATGGGCTACACATTCAGATGGGGGGAAAATTATTTTTTTTGTTGTTGTAGTCTACAGGGTTATGTCTAACCATTTTCTAGCCATTTATCAGTGCTCGGACACAGGTACCCCATTCTTATTTATTTATTTTTGCAAAAACAGCACCTAAGGATTCAATTATGGTGACTTTGGGAGCAGCATTTTAACATTTTGTTGATTTTATTGTGCAGTATTCATATGACTCTAGGCTACAAAGCATTCCAAATGTCTGTTAGTCACATGACACAACACTAGTTGATGTTTCTCAAAATTACCTTTCTAAAAAAGTAGTCTGCTGTTGTGTGTCATTCTAAAACCAACTGCTCTGGTGTGATGCATTTGGCAAACATTATAACTTATTTGCTTACTATGACAGTTTTAGCTGATTTAAAATTGAAACTTTAATTGGACCCAACCCTGACTGTTTCGTTTATCTCAATGCAGTTGAGGGTCTCTCTATATTTCTGAATTACATTTTACCCAGTCTACTGTATATTCAGGCTGCTAGAGCTCTTACACGGTGACCGAAATCATTAACTGTGCCTCATTTACACACATTTAATTTGACACCAGCATTTTGTAGATGGAAATAGTTCTGCCTCTCTCTTTCTGCTTTGAATACATACAGTAAACAAATCATTTAAATAATGCTTACAGTGGACTATGGGGAATATCAGCAGTCCCGTCAGACCCAATACACTTTGCAAGCTAATTGATTTGGAAAATCTACATGTCATCCAGGGTTAATTCTATTTGCAAGTTTTCAATGTCATCAGCTTGCTCATAACAGCAAGAACTTGATCTGCTGTCACAGTGGGCCTGTTTTTGTGGTTTGGGATTAGAGGTTCTTTCTAATAACTCTTTTAAAATGCTGCTCTGCATGCAGCTGCATGACACATACTCTCATTCCTTCTGTCTCTTCATCACACACACACACACACACACACACACACACACACACACACACACACACACACACACACACACCTTGTTTCACCATATAAGTGAGATGCAATGGTTTTTATACGGAGGTAAATATATTTTCTATACCCTAACGTTTACCCTACCCTAAAATACATTTAAAGCAAAACTTTAAATGATTTAGGAGCCTTTTTACCTAGTGAGGAGCGCTGAATATATCTTCACAAGTAGCCAGTCCTGCACACAAGGATATTTACAGTGTTGAAACTTACAGTATAGACTTATCTGAAATAAAATAGTCTGTGACACACAAGTCATAGCAGGCTAACAGATAACGATGTGCTTAATAAACTCAAGTTAAGGATCTGCTGACATCTAAAATGGGCCAAATCTTTTGTATTAACTCATGTCACTGTTCTTGAACCAAACAACCAAGAGGAAAACACTAGAAACTGGTTGTGAAGGGTGATACTAAGAAGGAAATATTTGCTCTCCAAAAAGAATATGACCACTCTCTTGACAGCTTGGAAAAGGGTACAATGAATGAAAGTCTGTAAAAGAGCCTCGTCATTGGGAGTGTCATGGTCTCAGATGGCAGGCAGTCATTGAGGGAAAAATACATTCTGACAAGCACCGGAAATGTTAACACCAGAGTACCTGGGTTTCGTTTCATGAGCATGTGGCTCAAAGGAATATTCCAGGTTCAGTGCAGTATAATTTAAGCTCAATCAACAGCATTTGTGGCATAATATTGATTACCACAAAATTAATGTGGACTCGTCCCTCCTTTTCTT